>NC_045167.1:27213197-27235697 GCF_900700415.2 Clupea harengus
AGGGTCATAGAGCCCGCCTGGCGCATGGACAGCTCCGCCACCAACGCCATCAGACTCGCCGTCGCCTCTTTGATACGCACCTGCAGAGACGTCATCTACACACACACACACACATACACACACACACACACACACACATAAACACACACACACACACACACACACACACATAAACACACACACACACACACACACACACACACACACACACATATAAACACACACACACGCACACACACACACACACACACACATAAACACACACACACACACACACACAAACACACACACACACACACACACATAAACACACACACGCACACACACACACACACACACACACACACACATAAACACACACACACACACACACACACACACACATAAACACACACACACACACACACACACACACACATAAACACACACACACACACACACACACACACACACACACACACACACACTGAGTGGAAGTGGATATGATGTACATGTGTGTATATGGTACAGAGTGGGAGTGTGATTAATGGTGTGTACAGTGAGAGTTTCTGTGTGTGTGTGTTGTGTGTGTGTGTGTGTGTGTGTGTTTATGCAGTATTTGATAAATGGTGTGTACAGTATGTGTTTTTGTGTGAGAGAGAGTGGATGTGTGTGTATAAGTATGTATGGGGTGCGTGTATATTGTGTGTGTGTGTGTGTGTGTGTGTGTATATGTATGTATGGGGTGCGTGTATATTGTGTGTGTGTGTGTGTGTGTGTGTATGTATGTATAGGGTGAGTGTATATTGTGTGTGTGTGTGTGTGTGTGTGTGTGTACCTTCTTGGCGAGCTGCAGTGTGTCCTGTTTGCCGTTATCAGCCTTGACTCTGATTCGCTGGCAGAGTCGGCCCACCTGATCGTACACCAGCTCCTTCTCCAGCAGCTGCTCCTCACGCTCCGCCAGACGCAGCTCCAGCTGACACACACACACACACACACAATCAATACACACACACACACACACGCAATCAATACACACACACACACACACACACACACAATCAATACACACACACACACACACACACGCAATCAATACACACACACACACACACACACACACACACACACAATCACACAATCAATACACACACACGCACACACACACGCACACACACACAATCAATACATACACAACATACACACACACACACACACACACACACAATCAATACATACTAGGGATGGGCATTCGATTAAATTGTCTTAATCGATCGTCGGGAGAATTAACGACCGACTTTCGATTAATCATTAATATTTTTATATTAAAATTCACTATTTATAAGCTATATTAAAATGCAGTGAAAATAGAAAAAACACAGCGTGTTTCCTCATTGAGATCTTTATTACAAGATGAACAACTCTTGTGGCAGTTAAACGGGATCCGTTCAATGGTTACACTTGAAAATATGCGCTGCTGTACTCTTAAGCAGCGGAGCCGACAGTTAGAAGCCGGTGCTCATAAACTCAACTGACCCTCGTTTTTTTTTTCTCCAAAAAAAAATCTGATAATAAATAAATTAGTGCTGTCAAAAGATAAAAAAAATTTGAAATTCATTAATCTAGATTCATCGCGATTAAAAGTTTGTTTTTCTTCTAAAGACTAAATCTTATAAAT
The DNA here is from genome assembly GCF_900700415.2 of Clupea harengus. Classification (NCBI taxonomy): domain Eukaryota; kingdom Metazoa; phylum Chordata; class Actinopteri; order Clupeiformes; family Clupeidae; genus Clupea; species Clupea harengus. The sequence continues at coordinate 27,214,855 of NC_045167.1, forward strand.
TAACGAGTAATCACTTCAGACAGCGTGTATTTTAGACACTGTTGTTTAATTGTATTTTTTTAGTGCTCTCTCGCCGTCATACAAGGAATGTATGCGAGACACAATGGTGCCCCTCGACGGTAAATCGTAAGAATTGTCCCCTGAAGCAATTCGAATCACCTCAGTCAGCCCAACGTCCTTAACTATGTTGATGGTCCGACAGTCACCGGCAACCCAAACTGCTAAAGCGTTGGTAACCTTTTCACGGACTGGTCTAGTTAATTTCCTAGAGAAGTCGTGGAGTGTGGGTTGGCGACCATCTAACCTGGGACTGCTTTCTGTCGGGTGCTTTGCATTAAGGTGATAACTTAAAGACGAGCTGCTTCTGTAATAGCTACATTCAGCTTGACAAATGCTACATACAACTTTAGTTTTGTCGATTGTTCCGTCATTTTGCCTCTTAAACAGAAACTTTCCGCCCAACAATCCCTCAGCTCTCTCCATCTTCAACTACCGTCTCGGTCTCTTCTATCTAACTGACTGCAGACACGCAGCGGTTTCGTGACAGGGGTCAACGCACAGGGGTCAACGGAAGTAAACAAAGTTGCGTTAAAATATTTTATTGCATTAATCTCGGCCACAATAATCTCATAGAATAACGCGTTAACTTTGACAGCCCTAAAATAAATAAATTAGACGCACACTACGCAACAGAACATGCATTAGTTTTATCGATGAAAAAATAATGTCATCGAGGAAATTCTTAATGATCAATTAATCGATCGTCAATTAATTATGCCCATACCTAATACATATGTGTGTGTGAGTGTGTGTGTGTGTGTGTGTGTGTGTGTGTGTGTGTGTGTGTGTTACCTCCTCTATCTTGGTCATCAGCTCCAGGGGGGAGGGGTCTGCTCCCTCCAACTGTCTGAGGCGGCTGGGGTGTGTGGGGTCCTCCAGGGCTCGCTCCAGAGACCACCTCCGGTCCTTACACTCCGACAGCTACGAGCACAAACACACACACACACACTGGGGGTCAGTCTGTGTGTGTGTGTGTGTGTGTGTGTGTGTGTGTGTGTGTGTGTGAAGCGTGATGCAAGTGTGTGTGTGTGTGTGTGTGTGTGTGAAGCGTGATGTAAGTGTGTGTGTGAAGCGTGATGTAAGTGTGTGTGTGTGTGTGTGTGTGTGTGTGTGTGTGAAGCGTGATGTAAGTGTGTGTGTGTGTGTGAAGCGTGATGTAAGTGTGTGTGTGTGTGAAGCGTGATGTAAGTGTGTGTGCGTGTGTGTGTATGTGTGAAGCGTGATGTAAGTGTGTGTGTGTGTGTGTGTGTGTGTGTGTGTGTGAAGCGTGATGTAAGTGTGTGTGTGTGTGTGTGTGTGTGTGTGTGTGAGTGTGAACACCAAGCTCTTCCGGTAGACAGTGATACTATGACCCCACAGCAAGGAGAGAAAGAGATAGAAGGAGGGAGAGAGAGAGAGGATGGAGAGATGGATAGAGGGAGAAAGAGAAGGATGGAAGGAGAGATGGAGGAAGAGATGGAGGGAGGGAGAGATGGATGGAGGGAGAGAGAGAAGGATGGAGAGAGAGAGAAGGATGGAGGGAGGGAGAGATGGAGGGAGGGATGGCTGGAAGGAGAGATGGATGGAGGGAGAGCGAGAAGGATGGAGAGATGGATGGAAGGAGGGAGGGAGAGATGGATGGAAGGAGGGAGAGAAGACTTATGAGAAGGAGGGAGAGAAGATAAGGATGACGGAAAAGAGAAGAGTGGGTGATAATCAGGTGAAACAGGAAGCACACACACACACACACACACTAATCTCATGACACATGGTCTGGCTACATTCTTAAACATTAGCACACACACACACACACACACACACACACACACACACACACACACACACACACACACATTCCCACGTTAAGAGGTCTCCATCATGTGAGTCTCATCATCTGCCTGCCTGAACACCACAGCTCAACACAGGAGAAGAAAAACACACACACACACACACACACACACACACACATCATTAACTCATAACTAATACAGTACAAACTACTACTACTACTACAACAAACACACACACACACACACACACACTCACACTCACACACACTCTCACAGACACACACACACACACACACACACACACACTCACTCACTCACACACACACTCTCTCTCACACACACACACACGCATACACACTCACACTCTCTCACACACGCACGCACACGCACACACACCCACACGCACACGCACACACACACTCTCACTCTCTCACACACACACACACACACTCTCACTCACACACGCACACGCACACGCACACACACACACACACACACACTCACACACACACTCTCACACACTCACACACACACACACACACTCACACACACACCTGTATCTGGAGCACGGTGCTTTCTCCCCCCAGGTTCTTCTTGCAGGGCAGCAGGTCCCTGGCGAGCGTGATGAGCCGGTTCTCCTCACTGATGGCCATCTGACCGGAGTGGATCTCCTCCTCGAGAACCTGCAGCTCCATATTGCCCTCGCGCAGAACCCCCTCCTGAACGTTCACCTTCTCGTAGAAGATACACATCTCCTCTTCCCTCTCCAGCAGCTGCACCCCTCTACACACACACACACACACGTGTTACCCCTCACTCACACACACACACACACACACACACACACACACACACACACACACACACACCAAGGGCGTCAGCAGCATTTTGAGAGTGGGGGGGACATATTTTGGCGGGCGGTCTGGGGGTTCTCCCCGGCCACAACATTTTAGGTCGGGAAGTTCGGTCTGGCATTGCTCCGTTGGGGAGAAACTATCTCCTCACAAAAATCTGTGAGGAGATAGATAGACCAATCAAATTGTCAGGACAGATGATCAACAGTAACGTTATCCACCACGTCATAAAAGAGCGTCTGGTTTGAATTCGTTTTCACAAACATGGCTGCCGCTGGAGAGCTGAGATGTTTTGATTCTGCCATTGAGCAGAGGTGTAAAGTAACGAATTACATTTACTCACGTTACTGTAATTGAGTAGTTTTTTTGTGTACTTTGTAATTTTTAAGTAGTTTTTGAAATCGGTAATTTTACTTTTACTTAAGTAGATTTTGACTGAAGTATTGTACTTCGCTACATTGGAAATTACATCCGTTACTGAGTAAAAAAAAAACATAGTTCAAGAAAGGAAACCGAAAGGCGGGATTCGCGCACGACAATTCTCATTGCAGTGGTGGATGCTGCATAGAGTGGATGATTGAGTCGATGCAAGCCCGCCGGTGTCGAGTCACGAGAGATAGATATGGAGAAAGATGATAGTGCGGACTACCAACAAGCTGCGGACGATCAACAAGCTGAAGCACCGAACTTTCCGCAAGTTAAAATTAAAGAAGATGAAGAAACCCCGTATCCACAACTCAGCAAGCAGTTTGCCTTCCAACCTAAAAGAGGCAACAGCTATATAATGCTGTGTAAGCTGTGCCTGCCCCGCCAGACAGAACTTTCTGCTTGTAAAAATTAATCTTCAAATCTGCGCAAGCATGTGTTGGTAAGTACAGTATTTGTCCCTTTCCATTAGTAGTTCAGACAGCGTTATTGTTGTTTATTAGCTTTGCTACAATAAGCAAAATATGCGTGTCATGGCACTTGTAGCCTCATTTTGGCTAGCACTTGCAACCACCCTGAGTATGCTAACGTCAACTAGCTAGCTAGCTAGGCTAGCTATACACTCATGTACCCATCCTTCTGTACCCATCCTTCTGTTAACAGCCGTCATCCAATAGACTAATAATAATTCCATTCCTGTCTTCCATTCGTTTCAGTTCATAGCATTATTATGTTCAGTCTCTCATATTGTGTTAAACACTGCAGATCAGTCATCAGCAATAAGATACACCGCATAAACTGATATTAGGCTAATCATTTGGCTGCCTCCCATGCCCTGAAACAGGAACGATGTAAATGCGCACACCATCGTTGTCAGACAGTTGGACAAGTAAATGTATGTCGTTATCTCGAATTTATCACGATGTGGTGGCTTTGCAACGTGCACGTCTTTCATGTTCATGCTCAGGGGTCTCGGTTAGCAAGAATTTAGGATTATGAATTGTGATGCATGTAGAAATAGAAAATAATGTTATCATTCTGTATATATACTGTAGGTCTGTCATCTCAAGTAGCTATTTATAGCTATTTCTGTGTTAAGATGCACTCTTGATGGCAGCTCAATACTTAATTGTCAGAATTGTTGTTTGTCATTCTACAGGTCCAGTCTATGTCAGACAACATCTTGACCGGATGGTAGGGGCTGAAGCAAGTTGGACAACATTCATCAAATGAAGATGATTTATTTTCCTCAATGAAGTCCAGAAGGTACAGGGGAGTTAGAAGGGAACCTAGCCTGTGTCTCAGTCAATATGGATCTGCTGAACTCCTTTCAGAATATCAAAAAACTGTCCCTGAAACTCAATACTGGCCTACCTGCCTCGGCCGCCTGCGAGTGACTCTTCGGCTGTGCTGGATTGCCGTTTACTGCAAAGCGAGCCCGGATGAACTCTACACACCTTGAAAATCAGCTGCTGCTCTAACTCAACAAGAAGTTTGTAGACTAATGCTCTAAAGGTGGACACAAGTAAAGTAACCAAAGTTTTAATATAGTGGGGCAGCGGCATTTTAACTTTTTTATTTTAGCTGTCATGTGGTTCATGTCTTGACATGTCCTCCCAAAAGTTCTTAAATGTTGTGTTGACAGTTTAATGTTTGACATGTTTAATGTCATTGCACTTATATTTCTAAAGATTTCCTTTAATTAAAAATAACTAGTTTTTGTATTGGATTTATGACCCCTTGTTCTTTTTTGCACTATATAGGAGCGGCCCCGATCAAGTTGTTGAAAGTAACTAAGTAACTTTTACTTAAAGTACATTTTAAATTAACTACTTTTTACTTTTACTTGAGTACATTTTTAGATGGGTAATTTTACTTGTACTTAAGTAAAATTTCATCAAAGTAATTGTACTTTTACTTGAGTACAACATTTCAGTACTTTTTACACCTCTGCCATTGAGTCTGTTTTAGAAGACATCGACAGCGCATTCATTTTGAAAGAGGAACAGAGAAACGCGATCAAGGCATTTGTTGATCGAAAAGATGTTTTTGCCGTCCTTCCTACGGGATTCTGAAAAAGTTTAATTTATCAGCTGGCTCAGATGATGACTACGTTGCTCTGATTGGTTGTAGGTAACCAATTGAGTGAAGAGTTTTTTTTCCCCTGGTTTGGTTGAAACACGCCCCATAATCACAGCCCAATGGAGCGGTATCAGACTCATATTCTGACTAGAATTATGAGTATGACATCGTAACGCTAGCAATTTCCCGCATTCTGGTGCATTTACCATGTTTTTAGATAAAAAATGATCTCTCTCTTTCATTGTTTTTCCTTGGGTCTGCAATCACTGACTACTATTATGTTCTGGTAGACTGGGTTAACCCAGCCCGATCTGCAATCTTAAATAAGATTGAGCTTGGTCTGGTGATAGTCAGGGTAATGTTTTACACAGAGGACTGACACTGACAACTTTGGCACTTTATTCTCCATTTAATGAGAGCAAAAGATTTAAAAGGAGGATTTTAAAAGACGTTAGAAAAACTAGCATATTAGCTAACGTTAACAGATTAGCTCACGGTTGTTAAAAAATAAACTACCTTCATTTTTTTTGTAGCTACTTGAAAAAAACATCCTGGTCATCGCTTTCTGCCTGAAAAAGACGCCTAGGTCTGAACACGGCCAAAAGCACAACATATTTCAGACCCAGAATAAGAAATCAACAAATGCTGTTCCACTTGTAATGGGTAAATAAAGTACGGTATTGCCTAGTGCTAGTTGTAGGTAAATAGCTTGCTAATCTAGCTATAATCATAATAAACCTCCTTCCATCTCATCTGTGGAACAGCTAGCGCAACGCTTCAATCAAAGAGTATGGGAGTTGAATCTGGTGCGTGATGTGTAGGAAACCAGGAAAACGCGGAGTGGATTTCTATTGCTATGGGTATTCCCGCTACTGATAAAGTGGAACGGATTTGATGTGTGTGTGTGTGTGTGTGTGTGTACCTCTCGTTGCGGGCCTGTATGGCGCAGTCGTAGCCCTTGCGCATGTGCAGGAGCTGCTGCTCGTGTGTGTTGATGAGGTGTGTGAGTGTGTGTGTGTGTGTGTGTGTGTGTGTGTGTGTGTACCTCTCGTTGCGGGCCTGTATGGCGCAGTCGTAGCCCTTGCGCATGTGAAGCAGCTGCTGCTCGTGTGTGTTGATGAGGTGTGTGTGTGTGTGTGTGTGAGTGTGTGTGTGTGTGTGTGTGTACACACCTCTCGTTGCGGGCCTGTATGGCGCAGTCGTAGGCCTTGCGCATGTGAAGCAGCTGCTGCTCGTGTGTGTTGATGAGGTGTGTGAGGCGTCCCAGGCGCAGCTTCTGCTCGTCCCGCAGCTGTCGCATGTCCAGCAGGACGCACGCCACCTTGCTGATGTCCTTCCGCAGCGCGTCACGCACCAGGTGCCCGTGCACGCGCCGCAGACGAGACTTCTGCAGCAGTCTGGGGACACACAGCAAGGGGTGAGTGTGTGTATGTGTGTGTGTGTGTGTGTGTGTGTGTGTGTGTGTGTACACTTGTCCTTGTTGATGGCGGTGGTGTGTGTGTGTGTGTGTCTGTACTTGTCCTTGTTGATGGCGGTGGTGTGAGTGTGTGTGTGTGTGTGTGTGTGTGTGTGTGTGTGTCTGTACTTGTCCTTGTTGATGGCGGTGGTGTGTGTGTGTGTGTGTGTGTGTGTGTCTGTACTTGTCCTTGTTGATGGCGGTGGTGTGAGTGTGTGTGTGTGTGTGTGTGTGTGTGTCTGTACTTGTCCTTGTTGATGGCGGTGGTGTGAGTGTGTGTGTGTGCGTGTGTGTGTGTGTGTGTCAGTACTTGTCCTTGTTGATGGCGGTGGTGTGTGTGTGTGTGTGTGTGTGTGTGTGTACTTGTCCTTGTTGATGGCGGTGGTGTGTGTGTGTGTGTGTGTGTGTGTGTGTGTGTGTGTCTGTACTTGTCCTTGTTGATGGCGGTGGTGTGTATGATGTCCAGCTCGTTCTCCAGGATCTTGAGGCTTTCTCCCGTCTCGGTCGAGCGCTGGGACGCCGTCTGGATCAGCATCACACACTTGTTCCGCTCGCCTTTGATCACGTCATACATCTTAGCAAACACACCCAGCCTAGAGGGACACACACACACACACACACACACACACACACACACACACACACACACCACACACGGGAAGCTTACCAGATAAGGAAAGTGAGGATAGTGTTATAAGTAGCTGCTGTAGGGGCTAATGGATGTGTAAGTGACTCACACACACACACACACACACACACACACACACACACACACACACACACACACACACAGAAACACACACACACGTGATGCGTGCGTGCGTGGGTGCGTCTGTGTATGTGTGCATCTGTGTGTCTGTATGTGTGTGTGTGTGTGTGTGTGTGTCTGTGTGTCTGTATGTGTGTGTGTATGTGATGGACTGTTAATGACTTAAGAATATATGAATCAAGTGCCTTGTATTAATATTTTCCTTGTATGAATCATGTGCTTATGAAAGCAGGAACATGGCTTTTCTGTGTTTCTGCTTGTGTGTAACTTAGATTATTAGGTGCTGTCGTGGCAAAAGGTGTCCGGGTGCCAAAAGGGGTCCGGGTGATGTAATATTGGCTTTCGAACGACTCTTGAGTGACAGTTGCTATACCAACGCTAGTATTACGTCACCCAGACACTTTCTTGGAAGTGACAGACTTGCGCTGCATTAAATACCTCAATAAATATTTACCCCAGAGCATCTCCCATTATACTTCTCTACCTGAGACCAGCTTGCCTGTATTTGACCTGCCATAAACCAAGCAAAACAACCATGTGCTTGATGTTTGACTGTGTTAGGAAAGTTGTTGACTCGCTAGTTTGTTATAGTATCAAAGTAATCAAATTTCAGGTTCGCGCTAGCATCTTGTTAGCGATTAGCAATTCCTTTGTTGTGTAGCTTTAAGAAAGTCCTTAATGTGTTGTGATTATTAGACATATCTGACGGCACCCACAATTACATTTTCACAAAACAGGGAATTGTTTGCAGCACCTTTAACTATAGAGCACAACAGAGTAATTGCTAATCGCTAACGAGATGCTAGCGGCGAAACCTGTTGAAATTTGCTACAGGATACCGGCAAGGCAGGTGTAGCTAAAACTACAGCTTAGTCTCTTAATATTGTGCCTAAAAGGACACTATGTAACCCGGACACTTTTTGGCTATCAGTCAGATAGTCTCAAGAGTTGTTCGAAAGCCATCAGCTGCTTTTTAGTCGCTTAATATTGGCTGCCAGTCTCCTGTAAGTAAGCACATAGGTTTAGCCACTAGCATCTCGTTAGCGATTAGCAATTCCCCCGTTGTGCAACAATCTTAAGCGACTAAAAAGTAGCTGATGGCTTTTGAACGACTCTTGAGACTCACTGACTGATAGCCAAAAGGCGTCTGGGTTACGTAATGCTAGCGTTGGTATAGCAACTGTCACTCAAGAGTCGTTCGAAAGCCATTATGACGTCGCCCGGACCCCTTCTGGTGCCCGGACACCTTTTGCCATGACAGCGCCACTTAGTCTGCATATGTACAAGAGCATATGCAGCTCCAGAGTCCTGAGGTAACTAGGGTGAATTTTCACCTCAGTGTGTGTGTGTGTGTGTGTGTGTACCTGGACTGGATCTCCATGCTCTGTTTCTTGTGCTCCTGGATCACCAGTGTGTGTGTGTGTGTGTGTGTGTGTGTGTGTACCTGGGAACTGGATCTCCATGCTCTGTTTCTTGTGCTCCTGGATCACCAGTGTGTGTGTGTGTGTGTGTGTGTGTGTGTGTGTGTGTGTGTGTACCTGGACTGGATCTCCATGCTCTGTTTCTTGTGCTCCTGGATCACCATGTGTGTGTGTGTGTGTGTGTGTGTGTGTGTGTACCTGGACTGGATCTCCATGCTCTGTTTCTTGTGCTCCTGGATCACCAGTGTGTGTGTGTGTGTGTGTGTGTGTGTGTGTGTGTGTGTGTGTGTGTGTGTGTGTGTGTGTACCTGGACTGGATCTCCATGCTCTGTTTCTTGTGCTCCTGGATCACCATGTCTTTCCCCCGCAGGTCCTCTTTGATGCGCTGGAGGCGTTGCTATGGAGACACACACATACACACAGTGCACACCAGAACCAACTCAATCCCCTTGCTTGGAAAAGTAACTGCAAAGGTTAAAGGAATGTGTGTGCCCGTGTGTGTGTGTGTGGTGTGTGTGTGTGTGTGTGTGTGTCATGCCTGGGCTCTCAGCAGCTCTAGGGTTGCAAAGGGGCGAAACATTTCCGGTAAATTTTCATGGGAAGTTAAGCTCGGGACTATAACAGGGAACTTAAATGTAGTTGAAAACAAGACTAGGCAAGACTAACACACATACATACACACACTCACATACACACACACACACACACACACACACACACACACACACTAGGCGAGATTAGCTCAGCTGGACCCTGGATGCAGCTAGTTGGGAACATTCTCGAACGCAGTTAAGAAAAGTTTACGAAGTTCCCGGGGCAATTCTGGCATTCATGAAAGTTTTCTCATCTGGGATTCCTAATTTAGAACAGAATTTAGGAGCGCTAAACAGCAGTCGTCAGGGTTCATACACATTTTGACCAATGGATTTCCATGACTTTTCCATGACTTTTCAATGACTTTAAACCAAATTTCCATGACCAAACATTTTGTGAAATCTCGGTGTATACATGGAAAAGTGATACAATGTAGTATTTAAACTAACAATGAGAATTCCAAAGCATACAGTATACAAAAATATGCAGTTTAAGCTCTGTGTCAAACTTAGTGCATTTTGTTAGCATTTGAATATGCTTCGATAGGCCATTGAATGCTGGGCAAAATTAATTTTGAGAAAATGAGGCAGAACACCATCACAAATATTTGATATGTTAAGAACAAATATCTAATCTTTCCAAAACAGTTAGTTTCATGTTGGTAGATGCTGTCATTTTTTGCACAAAATGTGTTTTCATCAATTCAAGCTTTAATATCTTCCAGACCATTCATCACATAGGGACAGTTTTGTTATACAGAGCATACATAGGAAGTCTGTGTATATATCAAGTCTCTAGCTTTAAACATTGAGCTTTCCACAGGCCTTCAAAGATGCTGCCACAGAGTGTAGAGTAAAACTTTCGCGCAATTCAAGCACCCCTAATACTATGATATACCCAAGCCACACCCTTGGAAGTCCATATTCTTCAAGTAATGGTATTGTAATGGTGATTTTAGCACTAGAAAGTTTGAAGGAGCTAGCTTAAATACTTTTTAAATGGCTCTTCAGAAAACGCTGCTAAAAGCGTCTGTAAATGCACATAAGCTTAGTTGCTAAAAAAAAACAATTTTGTGACAAAACTGTTGGGAGTAGAGAGCTAATATTTGGGACTATACCTATTAAGAAGTGTATGAACATCCTTGAATCTTTTCAGCCAAATCTGAGATGGTCGAGTGGGGAGATTTTAATTTTTATTTGGACGTTGGCATGGAATGACAATCTGGCTATCGGCGAACATTCGTCAAAGAGCAGGCTGGCATTTTCGGATGATTCAAAAGAATAATGCGAATTGGCCACCTTCAGTGCCCACATTACCTCCGCAGTTAGGACTTCCATTTTTCGTTACAGAATCGGTTATCGACGCCTGCTTGGTAGCTGACAAGAGAGACGTGCTGCTTGGCGTAGAAGTTGGCCTCGCTGTGGTGATAGGGGTTGCTGTAGCTTCGCTAGTAGCAGCGCTCTGTTTGCTTCCTTTGGGCATGGCTCGTTAATGGTTAAATGCCGCTCTCTCGTGTTGAAATGTCGATTGTTTTGCCACCACACAACCTACATTTAGCTCGTCCCGGGTTTTCGTCTGTTTTAAGCCATGACATGTACTTTTCCATTTGTAGCGAAGCAGGGTTAAATCTAGACTTCCCTGGCATTATCCCGTCCACTTCCTGAGTTAACTGTTGCTATGGCCACCGAACTTTTCAGTTTAGTATGAGAGCGTATGCCTGCTTATATTTTGATGCGTATTTCCTTTAAAAGCATATTAATTATTTAAAACTCAGCGTAAATAGCCTTGGAAAATATGAATATAACAAATTTCCATGACTTTTCCAAAACTTTTGGGATTTTATTTTTTTCAAGCACTTTTCCAGGCCTGGAAATTACCATTTTAAAATTCCATGACTTTTCCAGGTTTTTCATGACCGTACGAACCCTGAGTCGTAAATCGGCCAGATTGGAGTGCGTGTGTGTGTGTGTGTGTGCACCTTGAGTGTGTGTGTGTGTGAGTGCGCCCATGTTCTTAAGGGCTGAATTTGTGAGAAATCGTTCACATCATCTCTACAGACATCCTCGGATTTAAATAATTATAATAATAATAAATAAGAGAATATTTGCATCATAAACAATTACATTTCACATTTGTAGTCATGATTCTACGAGGCATCGTGATGTCCTAAAATAAATAAAAGCACTACACGATCACTGCAAATGGCAGTGAATAAATAAATAAGCACTAAACTCAATCGCTTGGATATAGCCATAGTGGAATAGAATGGACACATCTACATTCTGCAACAGTACCTCTGCACTGGTGAAGTTAGGTCTGCGTTTACTGGACCGTGTGTGTGTGTGTGAAGTTAGGTCTGCGTTTACTTGACCGTGTTTTTATGTGCAGATTAAGTGAACTCCATTACCCAGAATGCACTCGGCATACGGGCTGTAGACGTGATGGTTAAATGTTGAAAGTCGCTCCAGTAAAGTTGGAGAAAAACCCACGCTGGCCGTGTGAGAGTAGTATATTAAAATGCACTACACGACATAACAGAGCGGTGTTCGCTTTCAGCTTTGACATTATTTTGATCAGTCTCAAGTCGCTTTGGCGTTGCCTGTGGATTCTGTGGATTCTGCACACGTTGCTATAGTAACATGCCCTTATAAGAAGATGGCGGGCGTTTATGTATGCAAATTCGGGTGTACGAGAACACGCGTTCAATTTAAGAATCAGTGCACAGCTAAGAACACTTCGGCAGTTTAAGAACACATTTCCAGGCATTCATGAATCCTGTGTGTGTGCATGCATGTGTGTGTGTGTGCCCATATGTATGTGTGTGTGTGTGTGTGTGTATATGTGTATTAGGGGTGGGAATCTCTTGGCACCTCACGATTCGATTCGATTCCGATTCAGAGGTCAACGATTCGATTCTAAACTGATTATCGATTCTAAACCGATTATCGATTCTAAACCGATTATCGATTATCAATTCTAAACCGATAAAACGATTATCGATGCATGTCGATTTTCAGAGTCTCAAATCACTTCCTACTTTGTGTTTGATAATTAAAGAAAATCAACAGATGAATTACCTTCTCTATTTTTTTATTAGAGAAAAAGCTTTTCCTTGTCACAATTATGACTTTCAATGAACAATGCAATAATCGATGCAGCTTGCATTTCAACAGAAAATGAATGTGTAAAAAAAAAAAAAATCGTTCTAGAGAGAATCGAGAGAAATCAAAGAATCGATTTTTTTCCCCCACCCCTAATGTGTATGTATGCGGGTGTGTGTGTGTGTGTGTGTGTGTGTGTGTGTGTGTACCTGGGCTCTCAGTAACTCTCTACTCTTCTGGTCTCTCTCGTCCTCTTTGACCTGGGCGAGGCAGGCCAGGTGTCTAAGCTCCTCCCTCTGACGATGCGTCTCCTTCACCAGCTCCTGCTCATGAGCCAAGGCCGCCTCCACCAGCTGGGTCTCCACACCAGCTACAGACTGCTGCTCACACACACACAGACACACACACACACACACACACACACAACACACACACACACATATTGGCACACACACACACACACACATATTGGCACACACACACACACACACACACACATATGGGCACACACACACACACACACATATGGGCACACACACACACTAACTAGGGTTGCACGATTATGGCCAAAATCATAATCGCGATTATTTTGATCAATATTGAGATCACGATTATTTTTCACGATTATTCATACATTTTAGGTAGGTCTAATTATTTTCCGCGATAAGGGAAAACGGACAGAATTCGCGAAATGTACCCTTTGAAATGGAATTACATATTTCAAACATCATTTTGGGCATAAAAATCGCCCAAATCCCCCTGTATTTTCGGCTGCAAGGCTGTATTCTTTCAAATAAACACAACAAGGATTGCAACGATTAACAAACATTAATTAAAGAACAAAACCACTGAGAAAATGTCACGTCTGCACTGAACTCTTCTCCGGCCACGCCCCCTTTTCAACGGTTGACACACACACACCTCAGCCTGTCACATTCACTTGCTCATCTTCCCAATCGCATTTAAAAAAATATATATTTTAGTCTTCTGTTCTGTTGATGGCTGGCAAACAACAATCTTAGAAGGCTTGGGTCACTTGTGGCACATATTATTCACTAATTTTAAGCCATCAATCTACCTCAGGGTGAACAAAATGAGCTGAAACGGAAAATGCATTTTATCTATCGATCTATTTATCCTATCTATCTAATACCGGGCTGTATTCAAAAACAACTAAAAGTAAGATATCGCTAGCTGTCTTTCTACCTTGATGTCTCGTTCTGACAGGTGTCTGACGCGAGATATTTTTACGGGTGAATGTATCTAAAAAAAAACGTTGATTTCCAAAGGTCTTTTAAGATAGCATAACGTGTGGCATTGGTATGCTGAAAAGAACGTTAGGCAGCGGAGTTTGGTCCGCCATTATTGTTTACAATTTGCAGTTGCCAGAGCACAGATGTATGGATAATAGGCAGCTTCAAGGCTGCATCGATGCTACCTTGAAAAATGGCCGTCACTCGGACGATTTCAAGGTATCTTATAAACCCGGAAGAGACAGAATAACGGTTTTCGAGCACGCATTTTACACGTCAATATCGCAGACGATCATGCTCATTTAATTGAGGCAGCCAAAATCGTGATCACGATTAAAATAAAATTAATCGTGCAGCCCTAACACACAGACACATATGGGCACACACACACACACACACACATGGGCACACACACACACACACACACACACACATATGGGCACACACACACACACACACACACACACACACGTACCTGGTGTAGTAAGCTGCGTTTGAGTTTGTCCACTTCCTTCTGCAGCTCATTTCTCTTTTGCACCGCCCCTTCACCATCAGGGAGATTATCCCTCTGTGATGCACACACACACACACACACACACACACACACACGTAAAAACACACACATACTTAGGTCATATAAGGTCTTCTTAAGACTGCGCAGGTGTGTGTGTGTGTGTGTGTGTGTGTTACTCTACCTCAGTCTTGGTCTAGAGGTGCAGTGCTTGTGTGTGTGTTAGTGCCTCGTGTGTGTGACGCAGCTGTTGCTCTCTCTTCTTGAGACTGCGCAGGTGTGTGTGTGTGTGTGTGTGTGTGTGTGTGTGTGTGTGTTACTCTACCTCAGTCTTGGTCTTGAGGTGACGTGCTTGTGTGTGTGTGAGTGCTTCGTGTGTGTGACGCAGCTGTTGTTCTTTCTTCTTGAGACTGCGCAGGTGTGTGTGTGTGTGTGTGTGTGTGTGTGTGTGTGTGTGTTACTCTACCTCAGTCTTGGTCTTGAGGTGACGTGCTTGTGTGTGTGTGAGTGCTTCGTGTGTGTGACGCAGCTGTTGTTCTTTCTTCTTGAGACTGCGCAGGTGTGTGTGTGTGTGTGTGTGTGTGTGTGTGTTACTCTACCTCAGTCTTGGTCTTGAGGTGACGTGCTTGTGTGTGTGTGAGTGCTTCGTGTGTGTGACGCAGCTGTTGTTCTTTCTTCTTGAGACTGCGCAGGTGTCGGTCTCGCTCCCTCACGCCCCGGGCCGCCGCCTCATGCAGACGCTTCTTCTCACTCAACACCTGACTTAGGGTAACGTCCTGCACCCCTCTGAGGACACACACACACACACACACACACACACACACACACACACGAACATGAGCACACACACACTCACACACACACACACACACACTCACACACTCACACACTCACACACATGAGCACACACACACAAACTCACACACACACACACGAGCACACACGCACACACACACACACTCACACACACACACACACACTCACACACATGAGCACACACACACACACACACATGAGCACACACACACACATGAGCACACACATAAACAGACACACACACACACACACACACAAACATGAGCACACACGCTCTATTCTATTGGTCTGTCTCGCAATGCATTGCTCTGGTTTAATTCCTATCTCCATAATAGAAAACAATGTGTTGTCATTCAAGGTTCTAAATCCGACACAACCAGATGTTGTTTCATGTTCATGTAATGTATGTTTACTGTCGTGTTGTGGACCCCCTTTGAAAACGAGATGGTACATCTCAAGGGGTTATTCCAAATAAAGAGAATTTCCAACAAACACACATGAGCACACACACACACACACACACACACACACACACACACACACACACACACACACATGAGCACACACACACCTTGCATGCTCACACACACACACACACACGAGTGCACACACACACACACGCATGAGCACACACACGAACACACACATGAGCACACATACACACACCAACGTAGTATCATCAATGCTCAACACAGCTAGGAATGCATACCCACTCATAAACACACACACACACACACACACACACACACACACACACACACACAAAGGGAAGTTTCTCTCAGAAAAAGGTAGGTGTCTGGGAGAGGCCAAATCACCCCACTGCTAAATGTCGCAGCGGTCATTCTTTGTGTATATATGTGTGTGTGTGTGTGTGTGTGTGTGTGTGTGTACCTCAGAGGGGCGTGTGTGTGTGTGTGTTGGGAAGAACACATTCACTAATACAAAACAAACTGCCATGTCAGTCCACCCCCTTCCCTTGGGTTATATGAGCTGAAACACATGCATTCATTTGGGAGATATACATACACACACACACACACACATATTCATACACACACATATACACACACAGCACATATTCGTACACACACACACACACACACACACACACACACACACACACATATAAACACACACAGCACAATATCTTTATGTATGTGTGTGTGTGTGTGTGTGTGTGTGTGTGTGTGTGTGTGTGTGTCTGACCTGTGTCCCAGCAGTATGACCTCCTTCTCCTTGCTCATGTGGTGGTCCTTGAGGAGCAGACTGTGTGTGTGTGTGTGTGTGTGTGTGTGTGTGTGTGTGTGTGTCTGACCTGTGTCCCAGCAGTATGACCTCCTTCTCCTTGCTCATGTGGTGGTCCTTGAGGAGCAGACTGCGCTCCCTCTCGGCCGCCTCTATGTGGGTGCGTCTCCCCTCCACCTCCCTCAGCGCCTCCCTGCGCTTCTGCTCCACATACACACTCTGCTCCTGGACGCCCCGCTGCTCCGCACACAGCTCACTCAGCTGCTCCTCCAGACTGGCCTGCTTCTTCAGCACCTCCCTACGCACACACACACACACGCACGCACGCACGCACACGTATATAATACACACACACACACACACGCATATAATACACACACACACACACACGCATATAATACACACACACACACACACATGTATATAATACACACACACGCGTATATAAAACACGCATATATAAACTTATATAATACACACAGATATATGTAATACACATACACACACACATGATCTGGTTTAATAGTCTCATGAATAGGGCTGAACAATTAATTGCATTTGTGATTTAATCGCGATATGATAAAACGCGATTTTCTAACCGCAACGTTCGCGATTAAAAAAGTGGTCTAAAAAAAATAAATAATAATAATATTTTTTTTTTCTTTTCTTAAGATGGTACATTTTGAACACAGTGTTTAAAAAGTGCATGCCTTGTGTTTATTCTTACAATGACTTTGTTTAAATTACTTAAATGCACAGTGGCAAAACCACCGATTGGTTGTTCTTGATTCTGTAATGAGCAGTTCAATAAAAATGTAAAATGTGGGAAATAACATTTTACACTAAATGTATCTAATATTGTGTTGGTCATATTTAAATCATTCATTACGATTTGTTGGGAAAAAATGAGGATAAAAAAAAAAAATCGCATATTAAATCGCAATCGCAATATTGGGGAAAAAAAAATCGCAATTAGATTATTTTCCCAAATCGTTCAGCCCTAACACACACACACACACACTGTAACAACTCATTATATACTGTCATGACCTCGTTATATACTCTCATGATGTCATAATATACTCTCATGATGTCATAATATACTCTCATTAGCTGGTAGAGACTCACTCTTTCTTGCGATTGATCCTCTCAATCTCCTTCCCCAACTGACCAGGAACTGGCAGGAGCTGAGCCAATTCAGCCTGTAGGCACACACACACACACACACACACACACACACACACACACCACACACACACACACACACACACACACACACCACACACACACACACACACAGACACACACAGCGTTTAATGGACATGAGGCACATATGACGTGGGTAATGTACTGTTAATACACAATTATACACATTATGATACATTGTGTGTTGAGTGTATTGTGTGTGTGTATGTGTATGTGTGTGTGCGTGTGTGTGTGTATTGAAAGGAATTATTTCTATATCCCAAATGTATCGGAGACTCAGTCAGATTGTGATGAAAAACCAAGTCCAGGTTTATTCTTTCAATGGTGCGCACCAGAGGAGGACAGAGAGTTAGGGCCGTTATATGGTACTCCGTACTTCACGATTTCGGACACATGGGAAGGGCCAACACATAGATGGAACGCCCTGGAACGCCCTCTCCGTCGTCTCCGGGGCCCTCGGAGAGCTCTCCCGTGCACCGTTGAAATTCCTGTCGGTCCGTCATGCCGTGCTGTACAGCGACGGATACCCCTTGGCCGTGATTGGTCCGTTACGACATAATTTCCAAAACGACATCATTTCCGGAATCTCACATTTCTGGACCTCGCGTTTCCTGTTTCATTCCCTATATATCACAATACCGCCATGTTTAAAATCCACAAAAAAACTTAAGAAGATGGAGATCACGAACATAGACATATATATATGTCTATGATCACGAACATCGAAGAGCGCATTGCGAAAGGTCCGGAAATATCCTCACCTCTATAACACATCGCTAAAAGATTACAAAGATGCGCGAATGACTGCCAATTCTGCAGCGGTAGAGCTGGACACTAAAGACTGCGACTGTTTCCTGTTTCATTCCCTATATATCACAATACCGCCATATTTAAAACCCACATGAGCGCCAGCATCTGACAGAGTAGGTGCCAGAGCCCGGCAGGAGCAGACAGCAATTAAAATATTTTGTCCAAACAACCTTTGGACATATTCATTCATATCATATCATGGGACATATCCAACAGCCTCATTAGAATCTGCATCGACTATGATGCCATCTGACAGAAATATCTCCATACAGTTAATTTCTTTTAAACTTGCTTTATGATGCATTTGCCGCCTGTAATCACGTTGTGACAGCTAGGATACAAACAAATTCCGCAACAGGAAGAAGGCTGTTATCCTAAATGTGAAGTTATTTTATTCTCAAAAAACGCCCGACAGCAAGTAAAATATTTAGTCGCTCACACAAACAAGCCCCGTTAAACTCACAAGCGCGCACAAGAGGGAGATAAGCATATTGAAATAAAATTATTCACATTGCAAGATCGGAATGAAATGGCCTACACATTACACACGCTAGGCATCTGTATATGCCTAAATAAAACTCACGTTATATGCTACACCAGAAGAGGCACGAATAAAACAAGTCTTACCATTGAAGATCAGTTTTTTTCTTGAAATGTAGGCTAAGTACGGCCACATTCGTTATAAAACTATCTACATAGTCCAACCATCGAGGTTTAATCCATGTTGTTGTGGAGAAAGAAGATGGCATCAATCATATTTCATTAAAGCTTCACACTTCTTACATTGGACATATCAAACAGCCTCATTAGAATCCACATCGACTATGAAGTCTTCCGACAGAAATATCTCCATACAGTACATTTCCCCTCATTAAGTGTCGTTTTAAACTCTCCAGATGACAGTTTCTTTTTTTAAAAACGTTAAGTGCACAAAGTGATTTAATTTACTCTCAAAAACGAACTTCTGCATTATATGAAGCAAACATGTTCCAGTGTTGGGAAAGTTCACTTTCTACATGAACTAGTTCAGTTCATAGTTCACAAATTTTAGAATGAACTAGTTCAGTTCATAGTTTATAATTCAAAATTTAGAACTAAGTTCACAGCTCCAAAAAATGGAGTTCTTTTTTTCAATATGCTGCGAGTTATAATTTTTCTGCAATACCGCTCTCGGCCTCTACGCAACTCGGCGCACACACATTGTATTTGCTTAAAACACACAGCACAGCTGTCACGCGGCTATTACCGGACCAATACCTTTCAAACTCGGTGATATTATTCACAACTCATTTGTCCTTCATTCTATCAAATATGATTAAACGGCATATGGTATTGCACCCGTGAGGCAAGGGAGTAGAGTTTTGTTCAGTTATCTCTCTAGACTGATTACTGACCAACCTTCCACCTTTGAATAATGTAACTTATAAACACTTCGTTTTAAAGCGCTGTGGCCGTCCTTAAAATATGTGTCAATAAACGAACTTCTCCATCATGTGAAGCAGACAAGTTGACTTTACTACTTATTAAGATGTTTTAAATATGGAATGCTTTATCGCAGGCCGCAGTCTCTCAATTTGCCAAGATGCTGATTATGGATTATCCGTGTGCTCTGCCCTGCTATTGTTTCTAACAATACAATATTTCTTTGTTTGAGTGTGGTTGTTTAGTGCGATGGGGGTATATTATCGTTACTGTCTATAAAGGAAGACATTGCAACAGGAAAATCTCCTGCTCATCTCCATTTGCCCCCACCTGTCACGTCTCTGCGACCCACCAGTTGGGCTCTCCCCACACTTCGAGAAACGCTGTGGTAGGGGGAAATTGACAGGGTGGTTGCAATAATAATAAAAAAAATATTATTATTTTAGTAATTGATACACATGAAGTTTAGTTTAAGGCAAAGGGTAGTGATGGATAAAGTTTTCTATAAAAAACAAGTGAAGTCTTTCATTCTCACTTTCCACTCTAAAACTATGAACTGAACTGAACTATGAACTGGTTCAGAATTTAAATGGTGAACTATGAACGTGAACTATTCATGTTTACTTGTTTGAACTGAACTTTGAACTGGTTCATGAGAGGTGTGAACTTGTACAACACTGTCAGCTTGTCGGTCTTGACGTTCAGATGCTGTGCCTAAACTAGCTATAGCTACCATCGTCGTCACATGATAAAATAGAGACTTGACATTGGACCACAACATACATATTACCCAGCAATCATCATTGCAAATCTGAATATGACAAAAATACCAAAGAAAATAAGAACGTATTCATTTCAGGGAATCGTTTTTTAATAGTTTTAATAGTGTATATAAGAAAGCATATAATTTTGTTATAGAGTGCTACTATTTTCCCCACAAATAATACCTACCATGATAGAGATTAGTTTGCCCTTTCAGGTGGTTATATAGCATTAGACACACTCTTGAATATAATATCATGTGACTACATCTGCTGCACTTATCGTC
>NC_045167.1:27243197-27245697 GCF_900700415.2 Clupea harengus
ATAAGTCCAAACCTGCAAACACACACAAACGAGCACCCGTGCATAAGACCACACCCGCAAATGCGCGCACAAACACACACACACACACACACACACACACGCGAGCACCCACGCATGAGTCCACACCCACAAGCAAACACACGCACATGCACACACACACACACACACACACACACACACACACCACACTGCACACGCACATGCAGACACACTTCCCCAGTCGATCAGGCACACGCCCCACACACTCCTGAGACCAATTGTTGCTGTGCGGAGCTTTCACATCCAGAGTTGTGCAATACAGTAGAGCTCCACCCTCGCCCATCCCCATCCCCCTGTTCTGATATTAATGACCCCGCCCTCACGGCCAGAGGCACTTCTGCTCTCCCTCTCTCCCTGCCCGTACACTCTCTCCTCTCCTCTCCTCTCCTCTCGTCTCCTCCTCTGACCAGCTCCAGTGTACTTCTAACTGTGGATCTCTTGGTTCCTGCCATGGTGGTGCGCTGTGTGTCGTCGTTGAGGCCGTGTGTGTGGCCGTGTGTGTGGCCGTGTGTGTGTGCGGTGGTGCTGCTGGTGTGGCTGCCCTCTCAGTGCTGGGGGGTGGGCAGTGAGGAGGACCCCCCCCTGAGTGGTGGAGAGAGGGGTGCTGCTGATGACGCCCCCGCCGCCGCCGGGGGGGGCAGCTGCCCCGTGAGGCTGAAGGCGCTGGGAGGGTGCGGGGGCGGGGGCCAGGAGGAGGAGTGCCCCTTCCAGCTGACGCTGCCCCCCCTCACCCTGCAGCTGCCCCGCCAGTTCCGGCAGCTGGAGAAGAGCCTGAAGGAGCTGCGGAGCCTGAAGGAGACGGTGGCACGCCTCCGGGGGTGCTGCGGGGCGGGCGGGGGGGGGCGACCCCAGGAGGGGCGACCCCAGGAGGTGCAGCAGGACCAGCCCGGGGGCGCGGAGCCCTCAGACCCCCCTCAGACGGCCCAGACCCCTCTCCCCACCCCCGCCGCCCCCCCAGCGACAATGACCATGGCGGAGATGCAGCTGAAGATGAGCCGCATGTCGGCGAGCCTACGAAACGCACGCAACCAGATCGGCGCTCTCCAGGGCCGCGTGGGCGAGATCACACTCCTGAGCGCCGGGTCCCTGGAGGCCGCGGTGGACAGCAGGGTGCAGAACATCACCGGCCTCCTCAACACACTCAGCAGCACCTGTACCACACACTGCGCCGCCGCGCACGCCGCTCCTCAGTGTGAGTACACTACAGCTTTTACAGTATACTTACAGCTCTTATAGTATACTTACTTCTCTTATAGTATACAGCTCTTATAGTATACAGCTCTTATAGTATACTTACAGCTCTTATAGTATACAGCTCTTATAGTATACAGCTCTTACAGTATACAGCTCTTATAGTATACAGCTCTTATAGTATACTTACAGCTCTTACAGTATACAGCTCTTATAGTATACAGCTCTTATAGTATACTTACAGCTCTTACAGTATACAGCTCTTATAGTATACAGCTCTTATAGTATACTTACAGCTCTTATAGTATACAGCTCTTATAGTATACAGCTCTTATAGTATACAGCTCTTATAGTATACTTACAGCTCTTACAGTATACAGCTAGTACAATTACATACACAACTCAGGTTATCACTGACCAGACCAGAATGAGTGCAGCTGTGAGAGTCAACAATAAAGCGTCACACACACACACACACACACACACACACACACACTAAAGCGTCTGCCTGACCCACAGACGCAGATCTGGCTAGAATATTGGGGTCTCTGTGGAACTGCACGGCATGCTGCTGATAAATAATAATAATCTGATCTGCCCTTTGGGCTTATTTACATACCCCAAATAATCAGCCCCACACACACACACACACAGAGAGACATACATACACACACACACACACACACACACACACACACACACACAGAGACACACACACACACACACACACACACACACACACACACCCCCCAAATAATCAGCCCCACACACACACACACACACACACACACACACACACACACACACAGAGACACACACACACACACAGAGACACACACACACACACACACACACAGAGACACACACACACACACACACACACACACACACACACATACCCCAAATAATCAGCCCCACACACACACAGACACACACACACAGAGAGACACACACACACACACACATACACGCACACACACACACATACGCACACACACACACACCCCAAATAATCAGCCCCACACACACACAGACACACACGCACACACACACACATACGCACACACACACATACCCCAAATAATCAGCCCCACACAGACACACACACACACACACACACCCCAAATAATCAGCCCCACACCGACACACACACACACACACACACACACACACACACACACGCCCACACACACAGAGACACACACACACACACACACACACAGAGACACACACACACACAGAGACACACACACACACAGAGACACACACA
>NC_045167.1:27248197-27258197 GCF_900700415.2 Clupea harengus
TGAGTGAGTGAGTGAGTGAGTGAGTGAGTGAGTGAGTGAGTGAGTGAGTGAGTGAGTGAGTGAGTGAGTGAGTGAGTGAGTGTGAGTGTGTGTGTGTGTGTGTGTGTTTATGTGTGGGTCGTATCACAGAGGCTGCATCCTCTTGTGACCTTGTCAAGGCCAGTAAATATATAAATGAAACAGAGATAAACAAATTCCTTCCCATAAGTAAAATGTGGATGTGGTCTGTGTGTGTGTGTGAGTGTGTGTCTCTCCCTCTCTGATGTAGTGGTGGTCAAACTGAGTTTTGTGTGAGTGTGTGTGAGCGAGTGTGTGTGTGTGGACGTGGTCAGACTGTGTTAGTGTCACACAGCTTCTGCTGAGAGGAAGCAGGCTGATTAGACTCTAAGTCTGTGTGTGTGTGTGTGTGTGTGTGTGTGTGTGAGGCTGATTAGACTGTTAGTCTCTGTGTGTGTGTGTGTGTGAGGCTGATTAGACTGTTAGTCTGTGTGTGTGTGTGTGTGTGTGTGTGTGTCTGTGTGTGTCTGTGTGTGTGTGTGTGTGTGTGTGTGTGTGTGTGTGTGAGGCTGATTAGACTGTTAGTCTGGGTCTTTATTTCCCAAACACTGCAGCGCCTCCACTCCACTCTCTCTCTCTCTCTCTCTGTGGTCATCCCCTCTCTCTCTCTCTCTCCCTCTCTCTCTCTCTCTCTCTAGTCATCCTCCCTCTCTCTCTCTCTCTGTAGTCATCCTCTCTCTCTCTCTCCCTCTCTCTCCCTCTCTGTAGTCATCCTCTCTCTCTCTCTCTCTCCCTCTCTCTCTCTCTCTGTAGTCATCCTCCCTCTCTCTCTCCCTCTGTAGTCATCCTCTCTCTCTCTCTCTCCCTCTCTCTTTAGCCATCATCGCTCCACGGGACTGTTCCGACTACAGCTCGTTGGGCCAGCGGTCTGACGGCATCTATAAGGTGACCCCTGACCCCCGCAACAGCACCGTCTCCGTGTGGTGCGACATGGAGTCGTTCGGCGGGGGCTGGACCGTGATCCAGCGGCGCGTGAACGGCAGCGTGAGCTTCAACCGCAGCTGGGCCGAGTACAAGAAGGGATTCGGCGACACGCGGGCGGAGTTCTGGCTCGGGAACGACCTCATCCACCTGCTGACCAAGGCCAAGGACATGGTGCTGCGCATCGAGCTGGAGGACGTGGACGGCGTGCGCGAGTACGCCAAGTACGAGCAGTTCTACGTGGCCAACGAGCTACTGCGCTACCGGCTGTCGGTGAGCGGGTACTCGGGCTCGGCCGGCGACGCCCTGCACTTCAGCAAGCACTTCAACCACGACCAGAAGTTCTTCAGCACACCTGACCGCGACAACGACATGTACCCGTCCGGGAACTGCGGCGCGTACTACAGCTCTGGCTGGTGGTTCGACGCCTGCATGTCCGCCAACCTCAACGGCAAGTACTACCACCGGCGCTACAAGGGCGTGCGCAACGGCATCTTCTGGGGCACCTGGCACAACCTGACCCGCGAGTACTACCCCACCAACTACAGGCAGGCCTTCAAGTCGGCCAAGATGATGATCAGGCCCAAGAACTACGCCCCCTAGAGGCCCAACAACCAACCAACCCAACCGTACCCCCTTAACCAACCCACGTACCCCTAGCCCCCCTTAACCAACCCACTGTACCCCCTTAACCAACCCAACCGTAGCCCCCCTTAACCAACCCACCGTACCCCCCTTAACCAACCCAACCGTAGCCCCCCTTAACCAACCCAACCGTACCCCCCTTAACCAACCCAACCGTACCCCTAGCCCCCCCTTAACCAACCCAACCGTACCCCCCCTTAACCAACCCAACCGTACCCCCCCTTAACCAACCCAACCGTACCCCCTTAACCAACCCAACCGTACCCTCCTTAACCAACCCAACCGTACCCCCAGCCCTAACCGTACTCCACTGAGCCCCCTGCTAAAGCACTTGAGCATCATGAGTAGTGAGTGACTGAGTAACACAGCACCTGTTCACTGCTTCTCCTATCAGCCCCTCAGCACATATAACTGCTCTTGAGTAACACTGCCCCCTGGTGTCGGCACACTGCACTGCATATCACTGCTCTTGAGTAATACTGCCCCCTGGTGTCGGCACACTGCACTGCATACCACTGCTCTTGAGTAACACTGCCCCCTGGTGTCGGCACACTGCACTGCATCTCAGTGCTGCAGCACGCAGCCTGAGGATGATGATGGACAATTCTATGGTAACCATGACAGCAGCTGGGTCAAGGGTCAGGATCATACCTGTCCCAGCTGCCATCATGGAGGTCAGGAAGACATGTACAGTATTTATTAAATGGAGTGTCAGAATATCAGTAATATATATATATCATTTATATATCATTTATAAATGTGGGTGTTATATGTGCCTTTAACGGATTATATTTCTAGTTGCTGCATCATGTTCGGATAATAATAATAATTAGAGACCAGCTTTACGGCGCTGTCACCTGAGGTTTGATTTACGGCACTGTCGCCTGATTGGCTGGTTTGTCTCAACTGTGTATATTTGAGCTTTTTCTACTATATGAATTTTTCTGACCAACTATTTTGAAATAAAAGAATAAGAATGTGTCACAGCTCCAGGTTTTTTATTCCTTAACAGAAAGCACCAAACTCAGATATCTCTCCTGTCCTCTCCTCATCTCCTCTCCTCTCCTCTCCTCTCCTCTCCTCTCCTCCTCTCCTCTCCTCTCCTCTCCTCTCCTCTCCTCTCCCCTCCCCTCTCCTCTCCTCTCCCCTCTCCTCTCCTCTCCCCTTTCTCCTGTCCTCTCTCCTCTCCTCTCACCTCCGCCCTCTCTCCTGTCCTCTTACCTGTCCCTAGCGACAGCACCACATCAAAAATTCTCACACACAAATACTTATGGGATTTTCAAGGGTTGATATCACCATACGTGCAGGGAGCCATTAAAACCAGTTGGTCGTGCAACTGTTTGAACTATAAGCTCTACACGCTCACACCAGCGTCGGAAATACACGAGGGCAAAGGGCAAAACTGCCCCTAAGAAATATAATTTTGCCCCTGATATGACTAGGAGAGGGGCAAAAAATGCCCCCATAATTTTCTGTAATAATAATTTAATGAACTTGTCAAAAACATCGTAGCCTATGACCCGGTCCAGTTGCCATTCAATGTTTTGATTTTCGCCTTGACTGATTGTTGCGTGTGCGTGAAGAACCGAACGTTCTAACAAAAAATATTTGGAGCGCTTCTTAATCAGACCTGTGACTGCGAGAGTGAGGAGAAATGAGGATGAGCAAACACAGTCTCCGTCACCATCTCAGGTTCTAAAAGATAAAATTCACACACCCAGCGACCGTCGAAGCTAGATTGGCTTGGGGTGGAGGATAACGGCGACGAAAAAAAGAGCCACATTTTTTTGAAGGCATGTCGGACTTGTGGACAACGAGTTGCCAAAGTCGTTGTAAATCCAGCACAGGCGAATTATTCTGCAGACTTCATCAAGGGGAGCGAAAACATACAGAAATACATGGCCTTTCGTCACCAGGCGCCAAGCAACACACCATCGCCTACGGTGAATGATAACTAGTAATAATAATTTTAGAAATGATTTAGTTCGGTTTAGCTAGTTTAATGATAGTTAGCTAACGTTAGCTAGCTCTGATAGTGCGTTAGCTACAAAGGCTTGCTTGCAAGCTAGCTAACCAGTCCTATCTGTATTTCCTGTAGGCCTACTATGGTAGGTACAACATGATTAAAGGTAACACAAAAATCCATAAGAAAAAACTATTGTTAATAGTTGTTTAAAAAAATGTAATAATAACAATCAATAACCACAAAGAAATAAGAATAAAATTGAATATGATTGTCTGATTTCTGTTTTCTGTTTGGTTTTTGTTCAAAAAATCTAAGAAAACACTTTAAATTTGTAGACTACTGCCTAATAGTCTTATTATTGCCATTTGATGACAATTGCTCATATACTGTAAGCATAAATAAGTGTTTATTATTTTGAACAAAGGTTAAATGTTATTTCACAAGTTTCTAAAAGTGCCCCCAATTTTTTGTCAAATGCCCCTGGATTTCAGCAAGTGGGGGCAAAAATTGCCCCCCAAAAAATATGTAAATTTCCTACCCTGGCTCACACCCAATGACACATCTCTGAACCTACACTACCCTTTGAGCCACAAACACAACATAGTCTTAAAGGACTGAACAGCAGGCCTAGAGGCCTTGACAGTGTGGTGATCAGTAGACTATGACAGTGTGGTGTTTCAGTAGACTATGACAGTGTGGTGTTTCAGTAGATTATGACAGTGTGGTGTTCAGTAGACTATGACAGTGTGGTGTTTCAGTGTGGTGTGACAGTGTGGTGTTTCAGTAGACTATGACAGTGTGGTGTTCAGTAGATTATGACAGTGTGGTGTTCATTAGACGATGACAGTGGGGTGTTCAGTAGACGATGACAGTGTGGTGTTTCAGTGTGGTGTGACAGTGTGGTGTTTCAGTAGACTATGACAGTGTGGTGTTCAGTAGATTATGACAGTGTGGTGTTTCAGTGTGGTGTGACAGTGTGGTGTTTCAGTGTGGTGTGACAGTGTGGTGTTTCAGTGTGGTGTGACAGTGTGGTGTTTCAGTAGACTATGACAGTGTGGTGTTCAGTAGATTATGACAGTGTGGTGTTCAGTAGACGATGACAGTGTGGTGTTTCAGTGTGGTGTGACAGTGTGGTGTTTCAGTGTGGTGTGACAGTGTGGTGTTCAGTAGACTATGACAGTGTGGTGTTCAGTAGATTATGACAGTGTGGTGTTCAGTAGATTATGACAGTGTGGTGTTCAGTAGACGATGACAGTGTGGTGTTCAGTAGACGATGACGATGTGGTGTTCAGTAGACGATGACAGTGTGGTGTTCAGTAGTCCGTGACAGTGTGGTGTTCAGTAGTCCGTGACAGTGTGGTGTTCAGTAGACTATGAGTGTGGTGTTCAGTAGGTTGTGACAGTGTGGTGCTCAGTAGGTTGTGACAGTGTGGTGTTCAGTAGGTTGTGACAGTGTGGTGTTCAGTAGGTCGTGACAGTGGGGTGTTCAGTAGGCCTAGAGGCCGTGACAGTGTGGTGGTCAGTAGACGATGATGATGTGGTGGTCAGTAGACCTAGAGGCTGTAACAGTGTGGTGTTCAGTAGGTTGTGACAGTGTGGTGTTCAGTAGACTATGACAGTGTGGTGTTCAGTAGACTATGACAGTGTGGTGTTCAGTAGATTATGACAGTGTGGTGTTTCAGTGTGGTGTTTCAGTAGGCCTAGAGGCCGTGACAGTGTGGTGTTCATTAGACTATTACAGTGTGGTGTTCAGTAGACTATGACAGTGGGGTGTTCAGTAGGCCTACAGGCCATAACAGTGTGGTGTTCAGTAGATTATGACAGTGTGGTGTTCAGTAGACGATGACAGTGGGGTGTTCAGTAGATTATGACAGTGTGGTGTTCAGTAGGTTGTGACAGTGTGGTGTTCAGTAGACGATGACAGTGTGGTGTTCAGTAGGTTGTGACAGTGTGGTGTTCAGTAGACTATGACAGTGTGGTGTTCAGTAGACTATGACAGTGTGGTGTTCAGTAGACGATGACAGTGTGGTGTTCAGTAGTCCGTGCCAGTGTGGTGTTTCAGTAGACTATGACAGTGTGGTGTTCAGTAGGTTATGACAGTGTGGTGTTCAGTAGGTTGTGACAGTGTGGTGTTCAGTAGACGATGACAGTGTGGTGTTCAGTAGTCCGTGACAGTGGGTGTTCAGTAGGCCTACAGGCCATAACAGTGTGGTGTTCATTAGACTATTACAGTGTGGTGTTCAGTAGACTATGACAGTGTGGTGTTCAGTAGGTTGTGACAGTGTGGTGTTCAGTAGGCCGTGACAGTGTGGTGTTCAGTAGGCCGTGACAGTGTGGTGTTCAGTAGGTTGTGACAGTGTGGTGTTCAGTAGGCCGTGACAGTGTGGTGTTCAGTAGGTTGTGACAGTGTGGTGTTCAGTAGGCCGTGACAGTGTGGTGTTCAGTAGGTTGTGACAGTGTGGTGTTCAGTAGACTATGACAGTGTGGTGTTTAGTAGACTATGACAGTGGGGTGTTCAGTAGACGATGACAGTGTGGTGTTCAGTAGGTTGTGACAGTGGGGTGTTCAGTAGGTTGTGACAGTGTGGTGTTCAGTAGGCCGTGACAGTGTGGTGTTCAGTACCTCATCGAGCCACTGGAACACTGGGCTGGCCAGGGAGTGGGCGGAGTCCTCTTCTGAAAGCCCCACCTCTGGAGCCAGAGCAGAGATGGGTTCTTCGTCCTCGTCTTCATCGTGTTCCGGCTCCGCATCACTCAGCTCCTCATCTTCATCGCGTTCCAGCTCCGCATCACTTTGCTCCTCTTCCTCAGCAGGAGGGGGGGGAGGACTTCTGCTCTCACCGGGCACACTCATGCTGTGTGTCAGACACACACACACACACACACACACACACACAGGGCCATAAACACACACAAAAAGGGCCATAGACACAGACTCACACAAAGTCAGACTCACACATGCACACACACACACACACACAGGGCCACACACTCATGCATGCACACACGTACACACACACATACACAGGGCCACAGACTCACACACACACACACACACACACACACACACACACACACACACACACACACATACACAGGGCCACAGACTCACACACACACACACACACACACACACACACATACACACACATACACACACATACACATACACAGGGCCACAGAGACTCACACACATGTACAGGGCCAAAAATGTGATTGGGAAACAAAGACACACTGGAAACTGTCAACATGAATCCTCTTTTACTGCCAGAACAAAGGCTCATGTCACAGATGTATTGGCGTCTATACATGCTTGGGGTCTCACACACACGCAAAGCAATATGAATGCAATTAAATCTCCAAGGCTCTGTCTGGAGACAATTATAGACCTTGAACTCCAAAGACAGTACTTCAATATTTCAAATTATTTAGATTTCCCTTGCATGAGGTTTAAATACAACCATGCACATTGTCAGGGAGTTAATTACACAAGATGGAAAACGCAAACAAGGACGGGGTGGTGCGGACGCCTAGGCGTAACGTTAGTGGTCGCTGAGCGCCGTTACAGTTCTATGCGAAGTGCAAAATGTATGTCAGGTTCATTTGAACAACTGACTAAGTTACTGACAGTAAAAGTTAGTAGGAGTTACCTGTTAAGTTAGCTGAAACTTAGGCTACAGCAAGCTGACGACGTACGTTAACGTTAGCTGTATTTGTCCTTTTAACTAACGTTACCACTAAAGGGGCAACAGGCAACTGTTTATTTAACCGTTACCAATTTACTTACGGTAGCGGTACTTTACTTTAGTTTAGTTTAGTGGTAAATCTTTCAACCCCGACTTGAATATAACTTGATACCGCAAGTTACCTTGAAAAATAACTAGTTACGTAACGTAAACCCTAAAATCGCTTCGCTAAACAAACTGAAGCAAATGACACTGGCGGCTACATGGTTGACTAAACTTCAGAGTAGCAAACGATAATTTCTTGTCTTTCTTACCTTATAACTTTTCTTAAAAATCCTGTGTCAATTCGTTGCTTTCCATCTGCATTTACACTGAAAGGTAAAGTTTTAACGTCAAATGTAAGGTTAGCTTAGAACATCCCAAAAGTTCTTGCTATGAACAGCTGCAAGCAATCTCAGCAACCTTGTTGATAAATGGCGTACGAGGGTTACCATAGTAACTTCAAACCTGTTACCTAGCTTATGCTACAGGTTATCTTTTATCGACTTAAAAGCTTAGTTCCACGAAGTGTTGACTACTTTATAGGCACATATATGTAGATACACACGCACCTACTTAAAAACACTAGTGCTATCTCATGAATTTAGGTGTATATATCAGCATTGTTACCGTTGACTGTGATTTTCAACGTAAACATTGAACACAGAATGGTTTGGGAAATGGGCTGTTATACGCAGACGTGATAGAATGCCTCAGGGTGCAGAAGGTATCAACTCAAGGGAAATCACACCAGGGCATTCACACACACACTTCACTGACTCACACGCTAACTACAGTCACACGCTGACCACAACATGAGAGGGGAAACACACAATATTACAAATCAGAAGACTTAAACCGACATGAACGTTCTATGCACAGAACACTGGGAGACATCTCATCATATTATTCAACTCATTCATGAAAGCACACATATATAATACAACATTATTTATTTTTGTCCAAAATGTTCATATAAAACATGGCTTAAGTAACTTTTCAACATCATCCTACAGCTATTAGACCAATCCTTCATGAAAATCAGGCTTCAGTTACTTCTGGGGGGTATTCCAAATATGTGGTTCAGTGCCAATTTATAGCCACATCTTCATGGCAGTAACAGGTGCAACAGGTGGCAGTACAGGACAAAAAGAAAGAGGTTAAAACAAAGTAAGTCTAGGTAGGTGTGTGGCGGTGAAACTGCTCCGCAGCGGCCATATACGTTCATCACGAATAAAGAACATTTGTGAAACATTTGTAAATAAAGTTAATCGAAGTATCCGTTGTTTACCATTACACCAAACTTCCAAAGCTTGTGTCATTTCACGTCCTTGGCCAATCGTATTGATAGCCTACACACGTCCTCTCCACGTCAAAATATCAGTGAGTAGGATTCCCCTTCGCTTTACAGATTTATATACTCTCAATTTGAGTAAAATAAGGTCATTTGTTTGTGGCCAAAAGCACAAATATAAATGACCCGAAATCTTCATTTGGGGAAACAAAGATGTTGTGGTGTTGTATCTATGGTGGTCAAGGATGTTGTGGTGTTGTATCTATGGTGGTCAAGGATGTTGTGGTATTTTATCTATGGTGGTCAAAGATGTTGTGGTGTTGTATCTATGGTGGTCTCAAGGATGTTGTGGTGTTGTATCTATGGTGGTCAAGGATGTTGTGGTGTTGTATCTGTGGTGGTCAAGGATGTTGTGGTGTTGTATCTATGGTGGTCTCAAGGATGTTGTGGTGTTGTATCTATGGTGGTCAAGGATGTTGTGGTGTTGTATCTGTGGTGGTCAAGGATGTTGTGGTGTTGTATCTATGGTGGTCAAGGATGTTGTGGTGTTGTATCTATGGTGGTCAAAAGGGGCCACAATGGGTCACACTTGTTCCCATTCCCATCCATTATAAACAGGCCCGATAGTGACGATGGTGAATTAGCTGTAGTTTCTTTAACCATAGGGCTAGAGACATCTTTTTTATTGTTACTTTATTCGTCCATAATATGAATGAATGTTGGTGGTGGTCGGAGGGGGCGTAGGCGCTGATTGACAGCCACGCTTCTGTCAGTCTGCCCCAGGGCAGCTGTGGCTACTGATGTAGCTTACCACCACCGGTATGACTGTGTATGTACGACTACTGGACTCTGTAAAGCGACTTCGGGTATTTAGAGAAACGCTATATAAAATTGAATGATGATGATGATGATGAGTCCTCGATCCAGTAATATTGCACGTAGATTATGAAGGTTACATTTTTACCGCCATACCAAGACAAAGTGTTGTCTGTGTATGTTACATGGCTTGTAAAGTTCTTCGGCGTTAAACTAAAGAGGCAGTGTGTGTGTGTGTGTGTGTGTGTGTGTGTGTGTGTGTGTGTCTGTGCTATATGTAATGGGCCATTTCCTCAGAGGAAATCATCTCTGTGTGTGTGTGTGTGTGTGTCAGTGTGTGTGTGGGTGTGTGTGTGTGTGTGTGTGTGTGTGTGTGTGTGTGTGTCTAATCCATTAGCTGCTGGTCAAACACACACACACACACACATACACACACACACACACACACACACGTGTTACCCCTCACACACACACACACAGACACACACACACACGTGTTACCCCTCACAGTCAGTCTACATCACCTCACGTTTCCAGATAAGTGTGAGCTGAAAGCATCAACACAAATGATTTCATG
>NC_045167.1:27265697-27268197 GCF_900700415.2 Clupea harengus
ACATAAGGTTTATTCATGAAACATACAAACATAAGGTTTATTCATGATATATACAAACATAAGGTTTATTCATGAAACATACAAACATAAGGTTTATTCATGATATATATACAAACATAAGGTTTATACATGATATATACAAACATAAGGTTTATTCATGAAACATACAAACATAAGGTTTATTCATGATATATATACAAACATAAGGTTTATTCATTATATACTGTATACAAACATAAGGTTTTTACATGAAACATACAAACATAAGGTTTATTCATGATATATATACAAACATAAGGTTTATACATGATATATACAAATACAAACATAAGGTTTATTCATGATATATACAAACATAAGGTTTATACATGATATATACAAACATAAGGTTTATACATGATATATACAAATACAAACATAAGGTTTATTCATGATATATATACAAACATAAGGTTTATACATGAAACATCCAAACATAAGGTTTATTCATGATATATACAAATACAAACATAAGGTTTATACATGAAACATACAAACATAAGGTTTATACATGATATATATACAAACATAAGGTTTATACATGATATATACAAATACAAACATAAGGTTTATTCATGATAT
This sequence comes from Clupea harengus, assembly GCF_900700415.2. Classification (NCBI taxonomy): domain Eukaryota; kingdom Metazoa; phylum Chordata; class Actinopteri; order Clupeiformes; family Clupeidae; genus Clupea; species Clupea harengus. Next base: position 27,266,319 of record NC_045167.1, read on the forward strand.
ATACAAACATAAGGTTTATACATGATATATACAAACATAAGGTTTATACATGATATATACAAATGCAAACATAAGGTTTATTCATGATATATATACAAACATAAGGTTTATACATGAAACATCCAAACATAAGGTTTATTCATGATATATACAAATACAAACATAAGGTTTATACATGAAACATACAAACATAAGGTTTATACATGATATATATACAAACATAAGGTTTATTCATGATATATATACAAACATAAGGTTTATTCATGAAACATACAAACATAAGGTTTATTCATGATATATACAAACATAAGGTTTATTCATGATATATACAAATACAAGCATAAGGTTTATTCATGATATATATACAAACATAAGGTTTATTCATGATATACATACAAATATAAGGTTTATTCATGATATATATACAAACATAAGGTTTATTCATGATGTACTGTATACAAACATAAGGTTTATTCATGATATATACAAATACAAACATAAGGTTTATTCATGATATATGAAAACATAAGGTTTATTCATGATATACTGTATACAAACATAAGGTTTATTCATGATATATATACAAACATAAGGTTTATTCATGATATATACAAATACAAACATAAGGTTTATTCATGATATATACAAACATAAGGTTTATTCATGATATACTGTATACAAACATAAGGTTTATTCATGATTTATACAAATACAAACATAAGGTTTATTCATGATATATACAAATACAAACATAAGGTTTATTCATGATATATACAAACATAAGGTTTATTCATGATATATATACAAACATAAGGTTTATTCATGATGTATACAAACATAAGGTTTATTCATGATATATTATACAAATACAAACATAAGGTTTATTCATGATATATATACAAACATAAGGTTTATTCATGAAATATACAAACATAAGGTTTATTCATGATATATACAAACATAAGGTTTATACATGATATATACAAACATAAGGTTTATTCATGATATATACAAACATAAGGTTTATTCATGATATATACAAATACAAACATAAGGTTTATTCATGATATATACAAACATAAGGTTTATTCATGATATATACAAATACAAACATAAGGTTTATTCATGATATATACAAATAGAAACATAAGGTTTATTCATGATATATACAAATACAAACATAAGGTTTATTCATGATATATACAAAGTGGATAAGATGGGGTGAGAGCATTTTAGTTTTTTGTTTAGATTTGTTGAGTTATGTGTGTGTGTGTGTGAGTGTGTGTGTGTGTGAGTGTGTGTGTGTGTGTGTGTGTGTGTGTGTGTGTGTGTGTGTGTGTGTATGTGCTAACGTGGTGCATGAGTGTGTGTGTGTGTGTGTGTGTGAGTGTGTGTGTGTGTGTGTGTGTGTGTGTGAGTGCTGACATGGTACATGTGTGTGTGTGTGTGTGTGTTTGTGTGTTTGTGTGTGTGTGTGTGTGTGTGTGTGTTTGGCTCTAAAGCCAGATTGGAAGTCTTCTTGGATAGTTTTTTTATGTAGAAAGGCGGTGAGTTGCTTTGCTTTGATTATTTTTTGGAGTATTTCTGACAAGGAAGGATATAGGCCTATAGTTAGCCAGGTTATCAGGATCGAGGTTTGGTGTTTAATGTTACCATGGCATCGGCCGCCTCTAATTCTACGATAGGAACAGTTCTTTGGCCAGTGGATTTGTGGGAGTTGTAGTCGATCTTTGGCCAGTGGATCCGTGGGAGTTGTAGTCAATCTTTGGCCAGAGGATTCGTGGGAGTTGTAGTCGATCTTTGTCCAGAGGAATTTTGTGAGTTGTAGTCAATCTTTTGTCAGTGGATCTGTGGGAGTTGTAGTCGATCTTTGGCCAGT
>NC_045167.1:27283881-27293881 GCF_900700415.2 Clupea harengus
GTAGTGTATATGGGGTGTGTGTGGTGTGTATGGGTGTGGGTGTGGTGAGTGGAAATCAGTGTAATCTGCGGCGCTGCCCGTCCGTCATTCAGCTGGATTAGAGTAATACTCCTGCTGTTCCGCCTGGATTAACCCCCCAGCCCCCACCGCTCTCCACCGCTGGCATTTGATGGCCACGGCACGTGGCACGTGTGCATGGGGACTCACCAGGACATAATATTGCAACATTAAACCCCTTTACACACACACACACATAGAGTGACCATAACAAAGAAGCCAAACACACACACACACACACACGTACATTACTGCCGTAGCAAATCTCTGTGCATTTCCAGTGATGTTGCTGCTTGGTCAATTCGCTGCCTCATGCTAAGCTGCTTTGGGTGGTGCACACACACAGACACACACACATTTGCGATACTAACACTCTGTGTAAGCTCTGAGCAGGGATGGTCATGTGTGTGTGTGTGTGTGTGTTGTGTGTGTGTGTGTGTGTGTGTGTTGTGTGTGTGTGTGTGTTTGGCTTCTTTGTTATGGTCATTCTATGTGTTCCTACTTTTGTTCTTGAGTCTGGCCCAATCTTACTGGAGGGGTTCAGATTTAACCAAACAAACACCACGTAATGTGTGTGTGTGTGTCTGTGTCATGTCTCTCTCTCCTGTAGCAGCATGTCTCTCTCTCTCCTGTACCAGCATGTCTCTCTCTCTCTCTCTCTCCTGTAGCAGCATGTCTCTCTCTCTCTCCTGTCTCTCTCTCTCACCTCTCTCTCTCTCTCTCCTGTAGCAGCATGTCTCTCTCTCTCTCCTGTAGCAGCATGTCTCTCTCTCTCCTGTCTCTCTCTCTCCTGTAGCAGCATGTCTCTCTCTCTCCTGTCTCTCTCCTGTAGCAGCATGTCTCTCTCTCTCCTGTCTCTCTCTCTCTCTCTCTCCTGTCTCTCTCTCTCCTGTCTCTCTCTCCTGTCTCTCTCTCTCACCTGTCTCTCTCTCTCAAATTCAAATTCAAATTCAAATTCAAAAAGGCTTTATTGCCATGACTGCATACAATACAACGTTGCCAAAGCATGTTTACATAAAATGTACAAGCACAATAAACATAAATAAATAAAAACAAACAATAAGTTATAGGTGGTAACAATGTGGTATAGAAACATATAACAGGTTCATTGTTAATTATTAAACATTAAATATTAGTTATCTGGGACAGGGGGTTCATGTTATTGTGGAGCTCATGACATGCTGATACATATTTTGCTGCCAGTCTACAGCAGTCCTCCCTCTCCCAGTAGAACTGAGAGTCTGTCCAGATCATTTAGATGTTGGAATTCTGGGAATATTTGTGTTATTTTGTCAAAATAATAGTCTCTAAGACTTTGGTTATGGTTGCAGTAATCAGGAAGTGTAGCTCCGTCTCTACTGTTCCCTGGTTACAGAAGGAGCACAGCCTCTCCTCTCTGGGTAGCCAGGTCTGTCTGTGTCGGCCGACTTCTACTGCCAGGTTGTGCTCACTCAGTCTGTATTTTAGTTAAAGTTTTCCGCATTTTTTTATCAGACACTGTGGTCAGGTAATTTGCCACGGTGTACTGTCTGTTTAGTGATACATATGTTTCTAATTTGTTCTGGGATTTTGTTAATTTTGCCCAGTGATCTCTATATTTTTCTTTTTCTTTCATAATGATTTGGTTGGGTCTGATTATCTGAGATCTTGAGTTTTGAGGCTGAGGTCGTCGTTGTGTAATGACCTGGGTGGGTGATGGTTCACCCAGCCTCAGGACAAGTAAGCAGAGGGGACTCCTTTGTGGGTTCAACTCCTGGCAGCATAGGGCTTTGTAGGAAAAGGAGAGTGGGTCACTTGTTTTAATATGATTCCAGAAATTTAGGGCTTGTTTTTGGATCTTTAATATTAGAGGGTATTGGCCTAATTCAGCTCTACATGCAGAGTTGGGAGCTTTTCTCTGCACTCTCTCTTCTCTCTCTCCTTCCTGTCTCTCTCTCTCTCCTTCTTCTCTCTCTCTCCTTCTCTCTCTTCCTCTCCTTCTGTCTCTCTCTCTCTTCTCTTCTCTCTCTTCTCTCTCTCCTGTCCTTGTCTCTCTCTCTCTCCTCTCTCTCTTCTCTCTCTCTCTCTCTCTCTTGCTTTCTCTGAGTGCATGCTGGGAGCGAGTGGGAAACGCGGAAACGTGAGTGAGTGAGGAGCACTGGCCGCTGTGCCAGGAACGACTGTTCTTTCCAAACTTTTCTAGCTTTTTCTATCCTTATATTTAATGTACTTTTTTCTCTAGAACATTAAGGTTTATTTTTGTTTTGGTTAGTGAAAACAGCACGTAGGGTGTTTTTGTTTGTTTTGTGTGTGGTGTTTCCCGGGCGTCTGCTCCCAGCGTTGTGCTGGTGGTATGGCTGTCCCTGGTATGGGTTTTGAACAGCTTACGAGGCGTCATGGAATCAAAATTGCATCGACTGCCAGCGTAGAAGATTGTAGTTTGGTTATTGGAGAAATTGTAGGGCATGGTAATATTTTATCAGCGGCCCGCATGAACAACGCTGTTGTTCTGTTTTTGAGAACCACTGAAATGGCCAACGAGGTAGTTGAAAGTGGAGTATCGATCAATGGTGTTTTCACATCTGTCCTTCCACTTTCTACCCCGTCCAAAAGAGTAACCTTGTCGAACGTACCACCATTCATTAAAGATGAGGTTTTATTACAAACGCTTTCACGGCATGGTAAAGTAGTGTCGCAGATCAAGAAGATTCCAATTGCGAGTAAATCTCCGCTTTTAAAACATGTCATGTCTTTTAGGCGTTTCGTGTACATGGTTTTAAAAGATAACAAAGATGAATTAGATCTGACACTGAATGTAAAGGCTGATAACTTTAATTATGTTGTTTATGCAACCACGAACTTTATGAGATGTTTTGGTTGCGGTCTAACTGGACATCTCATACGCGCTTGTCCCGATAAACGAGGAAATTCAGATGATGCTTCTGGACAGAGCGAAAACGTTGGTAGGCCTAGTGGTGATGCAGGGGAGAAGCAGGCTGCCGAGACTGGTGAACCTTGTGCTGGTGAGACGGCAACCATTTCACCTACTGTCGGTGAGACAGACGACGCAGATGTTCCTCAGGAACAAGGAAAAAATACGTCAGATTCACTAAATGAGATGGCAAGTTCGGAGGGAAGTGTTGTGGACAATGCCGAACGTGAAAGCGCAGATGTTCTACAAGACAACAATGTTACATTAACTGACAATAGTGAAGTCCAGACAGCAACGGATGTAAATCTAATGGAAATGGATGCAAGAATTTTTAAACTACCCCCAGAGAAGAGAAAACGCTCTCATGTAAATAAAAGTGCTAAAAAGAAACTCGTTGACTTAAGCTCGTCTGATGCCGAGAGTGAGAGTGATTTCTCAGACTGCAGCATAACTTGCAGTTTGCATCAGAGTGGGTATAACCGCACTTACAGCAGTGATGACGTTAAAACGTTTCTGAAGGAAACAAAGCATGTGAGAAATGTACGAATTGATGATTATTTCCCTGATGTGGAACAGTTCATTTCAAAGACGAGGTCATTTATGCATGAGGGCTGTTTTACTGAACAGGAGGTCTACCGTTTGAAAAAAATGCTGACCAAGCTTAAGGTTCTATTGAGTAGCAATGACAAAGCCTAAATTATTGTCTTCTGTGATGGAAGTGTGTGTACAGCTCTTTTTATTTTTATTCTTTATCATGGGTGAAATTCGTGTTGCCTCTTTAAACATAAAACGGGGCTAATGAGGAACAGAAAAAGAGAGCTGTTTTGTTTGAAACGATAAAACAAAAAAAGTTTGATATTGTTTTTGTTCAGGAAACGCATTCTGATGCGTTGAATGCAGTGACTGGGCAAAGAATTTGAATGGGCTGTCTGTTTTAAGCCACAATCACCTCAAATAGTGGTGGGGTTGCTATTTTATTTTCTCGCACTTTTACCCCCCTATCATATCAAGTTGAGGAAATTGCCAAAGGTAGACTTTTGAAAGTAAAAGCCCAATTTGAAAATCATTTTTTGTTTTTATTTGTGTCTATGCCCTACTATGGCAATTGACAGAATGCTTTTTTAAATAGTCTGGAAAATGCCTTACATGGTTTTGATTCACAGAGTTTTTACTTCTGGGAGGGGATTTTAACTGTACTGAAAAAGCCATAGACAGGAACCATGTTGAGCCGCACATGCCCTCACGAAGACGGCTCATTGAGTTGAAAAATTCAAATGTCCTTGTGGACATTTGGAGGAATTTCCACACTAGTGACAGGCCAGTATACATGGGTTCATGCGTATAACAATCTATTGTCTTTGGCCAGACTGGATAGGTTTTATGGTTTTAAACACCAGCGTAGTATTTTTAGAAACTGCTCCATCATTCCAGTCGGTTTTTCAGACCACAGTTTAGTTGTTTGTTCTTTTTCTTTAAATTCTGTTAAGCCAAAAAGTTCCTACTGCATTTTAATACTAATTTATTGTCTGATGTCCATTTTAAGGATGTGTTCACATACTTTTGGAATGATTTTAGAACAACAAAACCTTCCTTCCAGTCATTACAGCAGTGGTGGGATTTGCCAAGGTGCAGATAAGACAGCTAAGTCAAGAGTACACTGTCAATGTCACAAGGGACATAACTCAAAGCATGGAAACATTAGAAAAAAGAAATAATTGAGCTTCAGAACTTAGCTGAAAACACAGGCCAGCAGGCCCACACTGAAAATTTTAGAGTTAAGAAAATGAATTGGCTAAACTACTAGGTATAACAGCACAGGGAGCTCTGGTCAGGTCCCGCTTCCAAAGTGCGGAGTTGATGGATGCACCATCAAAATTCTTTTTTAATTTGGAGAAAAAAAATGGACAAAAAAGATTTATTCATGCTCTACGTTCAGAGGATGGGACACTGCTGTCTGACCATGCCGACATACGCAGGAGAGCAGTTGGCTTCTATGAGGAGCTATACAAAAGCGAGATCTTCCAGAACCAGGCTGAGGACAGTGTCTTTCTTGACAAATTACCTCAGGTGTCCACAGAGGCTAATGTAGACCTCGGTAGGGCTTTGACCCTAGAGGAACTGGACATAGCCCTCCAAGGGATGCAATGTGCCAAAGTTCCGGGCGTCGATGGCATTCCTATTGATTTTCATAAGTCCTTTTGGCCCGAAATGGGTGAAGATATACTGGCTGTACTTAGTGACAGTTTAGCCAAGGGGCGACTGCCACTGAGTTGCCGCAGAGCGGTGCTCTCTCTGCTGCCCAAAAAAGGTGACCTGAATGACATAAAGTCATGGAGGCCTGTGTCATTACTCTGTAGTGAGTATAAACTGCTCTCTAAAACATTGGCCAATAGACTGAGCAAGGTTTTGGAGCAGGTCATCCACCTTGACCAGACCTATTGTGTACCAGGTAGACTAATTCACAATAATATCTCTTTTATCAGAGATATCTTTGATTTAGGCAAGTTTTTTAACCTGGAGTTTGGTCTGGTATCTATAGACCAAGAGAAGGCATTTGACAGGGTTGAGCACAACTATTTGTGGAGTGTTCTGGCAGCTTTTGGCTTTAGTCCACATTTTATTGATTTAATAAGAGTTCTGTATTGTGACATTGAGAGTATGCTCAAAGTTAATGGTGACTTGTGTGCTCCTTTTAAAGTGCATAGGGGTGTTAGACAAGGATGTGCCTTGTCTGGTATGCTATATGCCTTGGCAATAGAGCCCCTTTTAATAAGGCTAAGAAAAGAGCTACATGGGGTGACTATTCCAAATTGTGGAAATGCCTTTCAGGTGTCTGCATATGCCCGTAAGCGGGCAGAGGGATGTGAATGTGATGTTGAATATGTTTGAAGATTTTAGAGCCATTTCCTCTGCAAAAGTTAACTGGTCTAAAAGTACAGCTATGCTGGTTGGGAAGTGGTCAGATGGAGGGCCATGTTTACCAGATAGCTTACATTGGACCAGGGAAGGTTTTAAATATCTTGGAGTATTTCTAGGGGATGAAAAGTTCATACAGAAAAATTTTGAAGGTTCTGTAGAAAAAATAAAGGGACGCCTTCACAACTGGAAGTTTTTAATTAGTAAATTGTCTTACAGAGGGCTTGTCCTTATTATTAACAATTTGGCTGCATCCTCCCTCTGGCATCGGCTTGCTTGTATAGATCCTCCAACACACCTGCTGTCTAAAATCCAGTCAATCTTGGTAAACTTCTTCTGGGACAATCTGCATTGGGTACCACAGAATGTTTTATATCTGCCCAAAGGGGAAGGTGGACATGGACTTATTCACTTACAGAGCAGAACAGCGGCTTTTCGCCTACAGTTTGTGCAGCGTCTACTCACAGGGCCTGTGGACTGTGGTTGGAAGTCTGTGGCTTGTGCCATCTTACGAACTTTTGATGGATTGGGACTGGAGAGGAATTTATTCTTGGTGGATCCGAAGAAGATCAACCTGAGCAGATTCCCCATATTTTACTCAAATCTTTTTAAAGTCTGGTCTCTTTTAACAGTGCAAAGGGCACACAGCACAAGTTCTCTTTACTGGTTTTTAAAGGAACCTCTGATCTATGGCTCAAGACTGGACATAACTTGTGAAAAGCCAATTCATGCAGTTACTTTTAGCCTGCTCAGGTCTGGAGTCACCACACTAGGCCACTTATTTAGGTTGGCTGGATCAGACTTTGGGAATACCAGGAATGTTGCAGATCATTTGGGTGTGAGATCCATCCGTGTTATTGCCCAACTCCTGGAGAAATGGCGGGCTTCATTAACAAGTGGAGAGTTACAAATGCTGGAGACTTCATCAGTGGGTTGTGCAGTCCAGACTGCAGTGATCCTTTCCCTAACTTTACTTTGTCTCCCAATCTTATGGATTGCACTGGGATTTATTTGCAATGTGATGAATTGACATTCTTGGGTCCAAAGCCAGCAAAGGGTAAAGCCTTGTACCAAACGTGTGTTAAGTCCTTAAATAGAAAGATACTGGACAAGAGAACAGACACACCCTGGCGTACTGTTTTGCAGGTAGAGGAGAGTTTTAAACCTCAATGGAGAGCGTTTTACAAGTCACCATTGACAAAGAAAATTGGGGATTTGCAGTGGAGAATTCTGCATGGTGCTGTTGCAGTCAATGCATTTGTTTCTGTTTTAAACCCCGATGTAGGCCAAGAGTGCCCATTTTGTTTTTCAAGAGAAACTGTATTTCATGCTTTTATGCAGTGTGTGAGGCTAAGACCTTTATTTGCTATTTTGCAAATGCTCTTTGTTCAGCTTCACGAAATCTTTTCATCAGAGACTTTTATCTTTGGTTTTAAATATGTACGGAAACAACGTTATAAATGCCAACTGATAAATTTCATTCTTGGTCAAGCAAAAATGGCTATCTATGTCAGTCGAAGAAACAAAGTTGAGCAAATGTCTAGTGAAGACTTGGTATTAGTTTTCTCAATTTTAGTGAGATCTCGTATTTTAATTGATTTTCGTTTCTATAAGGCAATGAAAAACCTTGATTCATTTGAACAGACATGGTGTCACTGTGGTGCGCTGTGTAAAATTGAGGATGAAAATGTGTTTTTTGCTACTTTTTTGAAGAGGGCTGGATCCCCTGATTAAATCATATGTTTTGTTTTTTGTATTTTTTTTTGTATATTTATTCATTCAATATTGTGTCAAATGATCTGATAATGTTCTTGTGTGTTTTTCAAAGCTTATAATAAAAAGTTGTTGAAAAATAAAAAAAAAATAAAAAATCTCTCCCTCTCTCTCTCTCTCTCTCTCCTCCTCCCTCCCTCTCTTTCCCTCTCTCTCTCTCCGTCTCTCTCTCTCTCCCTCTCTCTCTCTCTCTCTCTCTCTCTCTTTATTCTACACACACATATTAAACCCTTCCACAGTCCAACAGCGTTGCTTTGAGTAAGTGGCGATTAGTGGTGGAATGTTCCGGCATCGCCAGACTTGCCCTGTGCGGCCCCCGGTGCCCCCCCTGTGGGTGAAGAGTGTGTGTGTCTGTGTGTGTGTGTGTGTGTGTGTGTGTGTGTGTGTGTGTGTGTGTGAGAGAGAGAGAGTGTGTTTCAGACAATGATCTCACCTCTAAACCCTGCGGCTGAGAACAGCTCACACATTTACAGTAAACACCCCCCCACACACACACACACACACACTCCATCCCCCACTGACAAAACCTGGCATCACATCCACAAACCTTAACCAGACCTTTACCAGCTTCACATGTACCAGGCCACACAAGTTCATCAGATCATTCACAGACCTGTCTCAGTGTGTGTGTGTGTGTGTGTGTGTGTGTGTGAGACCCTCTCTCCTGAGGGAGTGTGTGTGTGTGTGTGAACTGTCTCAGCCCCCCGGAACATTCCGTTTTGAAGGGCCATGGCCCAATTCCTACTTATATTGTTTATTAATGAAATAATACTGAAGTATAACTTAGTAGCTAACTAGTTTATATTAGGGCTGCAACAATCGAATATTTTAGGAATCGAGTATTCCATCGATTATTCGAGTAATCGGATAAAAAGTACTTTTGCGTTTTTAAACAACAATATCAATAATATAGCTGCAAGCAGCGATGCGGATTCCTCCAAAGATTGCGAAACCAGGGGGAAATGTATATTCTTCACAATTTTGGAAAGAAGAGTAAAAGAAGGAAAGAAGAGTGGAAGAAGGAAAGAATAGAGGAAAGAAGAGTGAAGAAGGGAAAAAAATAAGTGTCTTGCAGAAAGACGCTTTGACAGGGAATTGAACTAACAACATTCTGATTACTAAACGACTTCTCTACCACTGTACCACTGTCACCTAGATTGAGATCTCAAAGATTTGCTTACATATTACTTCACTTCCTGTTTGGCGGCTTTTCTGCTGAATTTGAGTGGCTATACTGGAAAAACGGTTGTAGAAGATTTTACCAAAATTGTAGGAGGAGTAAGCTTTCAAATGTTTTTTGATAAAACCGGGAATAACAGAAAATCTATACAAGCGAAAATTGGCGCCATTGAACGTTAAATTCGTCTTTATCCAATGAATCCAATGGTACCTCATTTTTGAAAATCGGTCAAACGGTTCAAAAGTTACAGTGTTAACAAAAGTCCAACTTTGACCCGTTGGTGGCGCTAGTGTGGTCTAGTGGGAGACATGAAACTTGGTGTGAGTAAAGAAGGGACTGTCCTTAATGAGTGTGCCAAATTTCAGAAAAAGTTACCATATGGGATTTGAGAAAAATTGTAGGAGGAGTAAGCTTTCAAAGGTTTTTTGATAAAACCGGTAATAGCGGAAAAATCTATACAACCGAAAATTGGCGCCATTGAACGTCGAATTCGTCTTGATCCAAGGAATCCAATGGTACCTCATTTTTGAAAATCGGTCAAACGGTTCAAAAGTTGTGTGTGTTAACAAAAGTCCAACTTTGACCCGCTGGTGGCGCTAGCGTGGTCTAGTGGGAGACATGAAACTTGGTGTGAGTAAAGAAGGGACTGTCCTTAATGAGTGTGCCAAATTTCAGAAAAAGTTACCATACGGTTCTAGGGGCTGCCATTGACTCCCATGGTACAAGAATAATAAAGCCTACAATAACAATAGGTTTGACGGAGGAATCCTAATAATGTCACGCAACATGACAAGCCTGTTAAAATGACCAAGCAATTGACTGTTATTCCTGTCAAAACGGGTTTTTATTCCAAGTCCAACACTTTAACATCTCTAACACTTTAATATCTCATCCATATTACATTAAACAGTCAAAATTTTAACTTAACAGGATGAACCCATCCTTGTTACATCGAATCAACATAAGAACAGAACATAGCTAAATCTCCGCTTAGCATGCTAATCGCTACTAATAGCAACGTGCGCTCGCATGTAGCCCAAATACACGATCTATCACAAGAGTAACTTCATGAAAACACTTACTTTCATAAGGGACGCACACAATGCCTCACATAAATGTCGAACAATAATGATTTAAGCACTCGAAACATATAACTTATAACA
>NC_045167.1:27301381-27311381 GCF_900700415.2 Clupea harengus
TGATTGTTTTTGTGTGTGGTTGACTGTTGGTATGTGTGTGTGTGTGTGTGTGTGTGTGGGTGACTCTGGGTATGTGTGGTATTTTTGTGTGTGTGTGTGTGTGGGTGACTGTGGGTATGTGTGGTATTTTTGTTTGTGTGTGTGTGTGTGTGTGTGACTGTGGGTATGTGTGGTATGTTTGTGTGTGTGTGTGTGGGGGGGGGCGTATGTGTGTGTGTGTGTGTGTGTGTGTGTGTGTGACTGTGGGTATGTGTGGTATTTTTGTTTGTGTGTGTGTGTGTGTGTGTGTGTGACTGTGGGTATGTGTGGTATGTTTGTGTGTGTGTGTGTGTGTGTGGGGGGGTATGTGTGTGTGTGTGTGAGTGACTGTGGGTATGTGTGGTATTTTTGTTTGTGTGTTCCTGTTGTTTGTCTCTGTATGTTTGTGCATGTTTGTGTGTGCATTCGTTTATGAGTGTGTAACGTGTATTTGCGTATGTGTGTGTGTTGCTGTTGTTTGTCTGTTAGTGTGTGCATGTTTGCGTATGTGTGTGTGTTTGGGTTGTTTGTCTGTTAGTGTGTGCATGTTTGCGTATGTGTGTGTGTTTGGGTTGTTTGTTTGTTAGTGTGTGTGTGTGTGTGTTGTTTGTCTGTTAGTGCCTATGTGTGTGTGTGTTAGGGTGTGTGGGTTGTTTGTCTGTTAGTGTGTTTGTCTATTAGGGAGTGTGTGTGTTTGAATATGCACACACACACACACACACACACACACAAACACACATATACATACACACACATACACATACATGCACACCTGATCCCTTCAGCTGGTGTCACTTCAGCGCTGAGTACACCTTTGTGTTTGTGTGTGCGTGTGTGCGTGTGTGTGTGTGTGTGTGTGTGTGTGAGTGTGTGTGTGTGTGTGTGTGTGTGTGTGTGTGTGTGTCCAAGGTCATTAAGGCCCATTTGCTGAATGGGAAGGTCTGGCGCATGTAAACTTCCTGGACTTTGATGATGTCATGAGACACAGATGCACCCTGGAAGAGGAATGGAGTGGGAGAGAAGAGAGGAGAGGAGAGGAGGAGAGAAGAGAGGAGAGGAGAGGAGAAGAGAGGAGAGGAGAGGAGGAGAGGAGATTGGAGGGGCGGAGGAGAGAAGAGAGGAGAGGAGAGGAGGAGAGAGGAGAGGAGAGGAGGAGAAGAGATTGGAGGGGCGGAGGAGAGAAGAGAGGAGAGGAGAGGAGAGGAGAAGAGAGGAGAGGAGGAGAGGAGATTGGAGGGGCGGAGGAGAGAAGAGAGGAGAGGAGAGGAGAAGAGAGGAGAGGAGAGGAGGAGAGGAGATTGGAGGGGCGGAGGAGAGAAGAGAGGAGAGGAGAGGAGAAGAGAGGAGAGGAGAGGAGGAGAGGAGATTGGAGGGGTGGAGGAGAGAAGAGAGGAGAGGAGAGGAGAGGAGAAGAGAGGAGAGGAGGAGAGGAGATTGGAGGGGCGGAGGAGAGAAGAGAGGAGAGGAGAGGAGAAGAGAGGAGAGGAGAGGAGAGGAGAGGAGAGGAGAGGAGAAAGGAGAGGACAGGAGATGAAGGACACTATGACAAGAGAGGAGAGAGGAGGAGGAGGAAGAGGAGAGGAGAAGAGAGAGGAGGAGAGAGAGTAAGATGAAGGACACTAGAAGCTTGTGGATGATGGATTTGGAATGGATGGATTTATTCCTGGTTGCTTGTTGTCAGCCATGTTGGAACATTAAACAGCAACTGCCCTCTCTCTCTCTCTCTCCCTCTGTCTCTCTCTCTCTCTCCCTCTGTCTCTCTCTCTCTCTCTCTCTCTCCCTCCCTCTCTCCTCTCCCCTACCTCCCTTTCTCCCTCCCTCCCTTTCCCCTACCTCCCTCTCTCTCTCTCTCCCTTCTCTCTCTGTCTCTCTCTCTCCCTCCCTCTCTCCTCTCTCTCTCCCTTTTTACCCTTCCTCCCTCTCTTTCTCTCCCTCCTTCTTTCTCTCTGTCTCCCTCCCTCCCTCTCTCTCTCTCCCTCTCTCGCTCTCTCCCTCTCTCTCTCTCTCTCTCTCTCTCTCCCTCTGTCTCTCTCTCTCTCCCTCTCTCTCTCTCTCTCTCTCTCTCTCTCTCCCTCTGTCTCTCTCTCTCTCCCTCTCTCTCCCTCTCTCTCTCTCTCTCTCTCCCTCTCTCTCTCTCTCTCTCTCTCTCTCTCTCTCCCTCTCTCTCTCTCTCTCTCTCCCTCTCTCTCTCCCTCTGTCTCTCTCTCCCCCTTTCTATTGCTCTCTCACTCCACTCCCTCTCTCTCTTCCTGTCTCCAGGGACCTCACCACTAGAGTACCATAGAGATCTTCAGGATCCTCTCCACCGAGGGACGACCACAGAGTTCTTCAGGGTTGAGATGGGGAGGCGGGTTCTTGTGTTTCTCCTGCTGCTGCTCATCCTGGGCGTGGCCCAGAGCAGGCGGGGCGGAGGCCGGGGGGGGCGCGGTTTGGTCAGGGGGCGTGGCCGAGCCGGAGCTGCCAAGCGCTCCGCCGCCGCGTCGGACTGCAAGGAGTACGTGGAGGCGGGGGAGAAGTACCTGGACTGCCAGGACCGCGGGCTGAGCTCCGTGCCGACGGGCCCCGAGGACGTGCACCACCTGATCCTGGCGCGGAACCGGCTCCAGGTGCTGCGGGACGGGGCGTTCGCCCACCTGACCCAGCTGCGCTCCCTGGACCTGCAGCAGAACCGGATCTCCACCGTGGAGGACGGCGCCTTCGCGGGCCTGGAGACGCTGAGCACGCTGCTGCTGCAGCACAACCGTCTGAGCGCGCTCAGCGAGGAGGCGCTCATCGCCATGCCCCGCCTGCGCTACCTGCGCCTCTACGCCAACCCCTGGCGCTGCGGCTGCGCCCTCGACAGCCTGGTGCGGACGCTGCAGGTGCCCTCCGCCCGCCAGCTGGGCAACTACGCCAAGTGCGACGAGCCGCAGGCGCTGCGCGGCCACAAGCTCAAGAAGCTGAAGGCGGAGCTTCTCTGCGAGCCGTCGCCCGTTGAGAGGGACCCTTCCTCCTCCTCGCCAGCAGGGGGCGCTGCTCCTAAACCGCTGGCCAAACCGCAGGACGCCACCAGCCTCTGCCACACCTACATGATCCCCGCGCCGCGGCTCGACTGCACCAGCCGAGGTGAGAGCGCCCCCTACGGGTCCCCTACACTCCAGCAGTTTAACACACACACACACACACACACACACCACACACAGTCACACACACACACACACACACACACACACACACACACAGAGACACACACACACACACACACACACACACACACACACACCACACACAGTCACACACACACACACACACACACACACACACACACCACACACACACACACACACACACACACACACACACTGCACTTGGTAGGCTCTGCTGAGTTAGCATAAGAGAGGTAGAGAGGTAGGGTGTCTACTGATCATTTATCACACACACACACACACACACACACACACACACACACACACACACACACTCTCACACACACACAGACACACACACACACACACACACACACACACACAGTCACACACACACACACACACACACACACACCACACACACACACACACACACACACACACACTGCACTTGGTAGGCTCTGCTGAGTCAGCATAAGAGAGGTAGGGTGTCTGCATAACACAAGGCCCCATAAAACACCACAGAGCTGCAAATTAATGTCTGGAAACGTATCATGTGACACCTCGCTGGTTTTGTGTGTGTGTGTGTGTGTGTATGTGTGTGTGTGTGTGTGTGTGTGTGTGTGTGTGTGACTGTGTGTGTGTGTGTGTGTGTGTCTCCCATAGAGAGGGAGATGAGATGAGGAACCTTCTGTAGAGCTGCAGTTTGCAGGCATGACTGTGGCCCCTGTTCTAAAACTCTTAAAAGTAAGATAGCTGTCTCACTACCTCTGTGTCTCGTCAAGGCTGCTGTCTTGCTACAGGTGTCATTTCTACAGGTGAAGGTATCTAAAAAAAACGTTGTTTTCGCACATTCTTTTAAGATAGCGTGTCTGATAACACGTGACGTTGGTACGCTGAAAGAACGTTAGGCTATCTGACGTAGGCTAACGTGCTAATGTTAGAAAGTTGGCTGACTGACTCCTCGCAAATCACACCAACCATTATTGCTGGTTACAATAACGGTGTTATCGAATAGAGCGGTGTCTATTTCTCGGTAACTTTAGAAAAATCTAAGAGAGAAAACGCCGAAAGATGAACATTTACATACAAAACACGACCGTCAGCGGAGTTAGTTTGGTCCGCCATCTTTGTTTACAATTTGCAGTTGCCGGAGGGAGCTGGCGCACAGGTTTATGGGTAATAGGCAGCATCAAGGCTGCACCGATGGTACCTTGAAAAATGACCATTATGCGGCGATTTTAAGGTATCTTATAAACCCGGAAGAGACAGATTAACGGATTTCGAACAGTCCTTCCTTCTGTTGTTTAAGAGGGGGAAGGTAGTAAGACAGCGTTTTAAGAGATTTCGAACAGGGCCTGTGTTTCACATTCCGCCTCCACTGCCCCTCCCCCCCCCCCACACACACACACACATCCTGAGTCCTGAGCAGAAAAATGAGATCATGGGTTTCCGTGGAGGGGGGGGGGCGGTCGCCGCGGTAACGGGCCAGCTGTGGGGATGCTTGTGTGATGGCTCTGGAGTCCTTTGATCTTGCGGGGCCCCAAAAGACTCCGTGGCAGGTTCCCATCATGCATCGCTCTGTCACCCAGGAGACGGACGGGGCCACAGAGGGCCGCTTGTGTGTCCAGCCTCAAGAAAGATTCCATTTAGTGCGGAAAGAGACGCGCCCCCCCCCCCCCCCCCCCCCCTGGCACATCGCACACCCCGAGGGCCTCTTGGGAAACTCAAATGACCCTTTCTTTCAAGTCTGATCATTTATCACAGTCATCTCTCCTCCCTTTTCCTCTCCTTTCCTCTCTCTCTCCCCTATCTCTCCTCTCTTTTCCTCTCTCCCCCATCTCTCCTCTCTTTTCCTCTCCTCCCTCTCTCCTCCCCCGTCTCTCTCCCCCGTCTCTCCTCCCTTTTCCTCTCCTTTCCTCTCTCCCCCGTCTCTCTCTCCTCCTCTCTCCTCCCCCGTCTCTCCTCTCTTTCTCTCCTCCCTCTCTCCTCTCTCCTCTCTTTCTCTCTCTCTCCTCTCTTTCTCTCTCTCCCCCATCTCTCCTCCCCCGTCTCTCCTCTCTTTCTCTCCTCCCTCTCTCTTCTTCTTTCTCTCCCTCCTGCTTCCTCATTTCCTTTCCTCCTTTACAAGTTTTTTTTCTGTTCGCTTTTTCTTTCTTTTGCACTTCTCTCTTTCTTTCTGTCCCGTTCCTGTCCTCTATTTCCTCCTCTTTCTTTTTTTTCTCTCTCCCCCTCCCCCTCTCCCTCTCTCCCTCCCGGCATCATTCCACTGTAGTTCTGTGAGGGGGGGGGGGGGGGGGGGGGCTTTTCCATGTTGTCTGGACCGCGGCGTCAGTGGAGAATTACCTCCTCACCTCAGAGCCTGGGAAACATTACAGCTGCGTAGGGGTCAAGTTCAACACCACACACACACACACACACACACAGACAGACTAGGAAATACACACACACACACACACACACACACACACACACACACACACACTACTGACACGTCACACACACACACACACACACACACACACACACACAGACTAGGAAACACACACACACACACCCTATGCAGTGAGACGCATTTCTGCTCACATGCAGTGAGACACATTTCTGCTCACATGCAGTGAGACACATTACACACACACACACACACACACACACACACACCATGCTGTGAGACACATTTCTGCAGCTGGTCCACATGATGAGGAGGTAATGTGCGGCTCTGCACAGCCTGACTCTGGACCAATCAGGGGAGGGGGAGAGAGAGAGGAGAGGAGGAGGCGAGAGGGAGGGGGGAGGAGGTGAGAAGTGGCCTGAGTCACAGGTCTGGCATGTGGGGTCCTCCTCTCCTCTGACATCATCATCCTCGCTGGCCTGCGGACCCCTTGGCAGGTCTCCCTTATGAGAGCCTCAGAACACACACACACACACACACACACACACACCCACAGTAACCGTGGTTACATGGATTCGAATAACTGGCTTAGTCGGACTGAAATCGAATTATCCGTTTCATGTAAACACCTTTGCTCGACTATGTGCGGTCCGACTACGATCCGACTAACACCCCTGGATAACTCGATCCGATCTAGTTGATAGTTCGACTATTGCGGCATGTAACGGTGAATTGGATAAGGAACTGGACTTTGCGTCTTTGTGCATGCTTGAGATCCCGCCGCCCTCCTCCCTCTCTCCCTGCCAGGTCGTGACCCGGAAGACGAAAGAGGGATAAGTTGTCTCAACTGTTCATACTAATGACACGGTTTTTTATGAATATCCTGCAGACTGTCTCACAAGCTTATTCTTGTTGATTATGAACAAACATAACAGAAGAGGTCCGAAGATATATTTTTATGATTTCCAACGCATGCATGCTTTGTCAGTTCTTGACAAGATCTGCGTAATGTCCTGCGACAATCTGCCGGTGATTTAGGGTGACCAGACGTCCTCTTTTACCCGGACATGTCCTCTTTTCGAGACCTAAAAAATGCGTCCGGCAGGGATTCCAAAAACGTCCGGGATTTTGCCTCGTCGGATATTTGTGTTTCTGTCTTTCACAAACTAGTTATTACCTCCTTACAAGTTTTGGAAAGGGTATGTCCCTTACGTTCCACCTTCTTGCACGAGCTCTGACTGTAGAGAGAACTGTCATTGGTCGATCATTGCGATCATTTTGTGCCTTTGATACTGTGATGAATGTAGTGTCAATTACGTGATGGAGGATGTGAGACACCAGGACAGAACATTTAAGAATGGCATGGTGCGTAACCAGTGGCATATCTATCCCTAGATAGAGCTGGAGCCCCCCCCAAACGTTTCCTTAGCCCCCCCCCCCAAAAAAAAATATATATAATAATAATTATTATTATAATAATAATAATATATATTTTTTTATTTGTATTTTGAGATCGTCAAAATTAGCATCTAACGACCTATTTAGTGAACTTTTTTTGTTTAATTTTTAGAGTTAGAAATAAAATAGACTCGAGTAGCACAGGAATCCCGCCTGTTTGAGACTGTGGTGGCAAGTACACGGCTCTGTTTGTGAGTGAGTGAGTGAGCAAGCCTCGCGAGCGTGCAGACAGACGGTGATAACGTCTAGTAAACAGACTTGGAGCGACTGTCCGACCCAAGCTGGTGAAAGCTGCCATAATCAGCTGCTGGATATAAAGGTATAGCACATGAAGTTTTAAATAGTAAAAGAAACGAAATGGTTAAATTATCACGAGTTAATTATAGATGTCGTGGCTCTCTTTTATCATGCCGGTTCATTGATCCTGTGGGTATGCTACCCTACTCAGTAGCTCCGCCAGCTATAACTAGCTGGTGAACTCTAGCCTTCAACGTTTACCTACTCACTTGAGCTGCAAATCCCTACCATGCTACAGTATAATTAGCACCTATCTCAGCAGATGTCTTCAATATGTTTATTGTTGTGCCATATTTTAAATCTAAATTGGTTAATTTCTCTTCCTAAAACCCACTAGAGGACACTATTTAAAAGGATATTTTCAAAAATGTCTTATGGGGGAGCACGCCCCCAGACCCCCCTAGTTTTACTGGGTCACAGGAAAAATAATAGGTTTTATCTAGGGGGCTTAGCCCCCCCCAAAAGTGGCGAACCTAGATTCGCCCCTGTGCGTAACCTCGCTGTTACATTACAATACGCCATTTCCAATCTGGCAACACTGAGCACCTTGCCGCCTCCACTAGTTGCATCGTTTACAATAGTACATGACATCTGCATGTAAAAAAGATGTCAAAACTTCGTTGCGGGGAGGGGGCGGGGTCATCTGCATGTGAAAAATATGTCCAAAAACTCCATCGAGGGGGAGGGGGCGGGGGTCCGGGACGAAGTGTCCTCTTTTTCACAAATTCAAATCTGGTCACCCTAGGCCTACCCCATATTCAAATCCAGAGTAGGCTAAGTTAACAAACATTGCCTAGGAAAAGTTATATGCGTGATAGCCCGGTGAGCGTCTCCGCTCTGCTGTGCAAACGAAATGCTGTGTGTGTTTTGTGCCACTTAAAATATTTCTAAATTTTGCCAGGGGGACTATTTTTCGGAATATTGAGATTTCGGAATATCGGGCTTTCGGAACACTGGGCCGTCTCCCCTGACCAATACCTGTCAAACTCGGTGATACTATTCACAACTAATTTGTCCTTCATTTTACCAAATATGATGAAATTTGGTATTGTGCCCGTGAGGCAAGCGTGAGTTTAGTTTTGTTCGGTTATCTGGCGCTGCCCTCTAAAGACAGAGACGTGACAGGTGGATCGAGATAGTTTCCCGTTGCAATACCTTCCTTTATAGACAACAACGATCATACACTCCTATTGCACTCAAACAACCACACTCAAACGAGGAGATATTGTATCAATTAGCCTATTATGTATTGTATTAATTGCACAGAGTTCCAGTGGCGCATGCAGCCGTACGCACTGTGCGTACCTTCTGCTACGCGAGAAGAAAAAATATCATGTACGCAAATATCATGAACGCATATTTATTACAATGGGGAAACTATAAAATCGGGGGACAGACAACTAATGCCCAGCGTTGACGATGCAGATACAGAGCTGGAAACAGCTAAATGAGTTACAGCCAAAACGCAGTGAACTTTATCAAGCCCTGGAAAGTTCGGCAAATTTCTACCCAAACATTCATTGCGTCCTGAAGGTCTTGTTGACAATGCCCGTTTCCACAGCGTCTGCTGAGCGGTCATTCAGTTGTAGGTACACCTGGAATGGTCCATTGTGTTTCACTTTAATCAGTAACTTGCGTGTGATTTCACCCGGAAGTTACGTCAAGCTTTACCTGTAATAAAAAGGCAACCTTATGCGACTTTAACCACGCCCCCTTTAGCTTGAACAAAAGCAACATTTTTCCAGATGTTCGCTCTCTCCCTCCCGGCCTCGACCGAGGAGCACTGTCTTGACCCCTCCTCACCTCCAGCAACGCTTGGAGCACACCGTCAACCGGTGAGGAACCACTCTCTTTGTTCTCACGTCTTACGGCCGACATACGCCTAAGATCTCTCAGTCAACGAACTGCTCAGTGAGACGAAGTAAATTTAGCGAAAGCAGCTAACATTAGACCTGCTAGCTAACTCTACAGAAGGCAGACTGCAACGTTCTGAGCGATCAAATCCTCCGACCTAAACTGCAGGGAAACAGACATCACAGCAAGGACAATTTTCTCCATTTACGGACGGCATCATCCCTTCTCTGCTGTTTTCAACCTCGGACTCGCCAGCACGACCCTTTTCATAAAGGACTGGTAACTCTGACATTAACTGGGCATTTAGCTATCCTAGTTATTCACAACCTGGCTAAGCATAAGACTGTTTACATGCCATTTGTTCATGTGTTTCATATGTTTTGTTTACTGAACGTAACTGTTTATATATATGTTCATTGTTAGCTGGTAGTTGGCTTCGCCACACCATCTAAGGGTTATCGTTAGGATTGCTTCTCAGACACATCGGGTCTTGCATGCATCACTAACCATTTCCCTCTTCTAACATGGCACCTAAATCACGCACGATTACATATACATTGGCCTTCACATAGCCACACACGCGAAGAGAATACTCGAACTTCGCGCTGCATATAGACTCGCCCTTGCTCACATCACATGTATGTTCGCGTACGTGCACACACATGCACGCGGAACTACGGTGATCAGACAAAGGAACACACACACACATTCTTTCTGGCGCGCTCCTAACAGCGCAACCCCGAGCTCACCAGCTCACACACACATCCCCACATTCCTTCAATTCATTGGTTAGTTACATTTAGCTAGATTACAGATTGTGTGTTATTTCTTATCATTGTGTAAATAAATACTTTGA
>NC_045167.1:27316381-27321381 GCF_900700415.2 Clupea harengus
TCATTACCCCCCCCCACCCCCCAACCCCCTGTGTGTGTGTGTGTGTGTGTGTGTGTGTGTGTGTGTGTGTGTGTGTGACCTCCGACCCCCACAGATCTGAAGTACGTCCCTGCAGACATCACCGCTGACATCGTGAAGATGGACCTGTCGTGGAACAGCCTCCAGCAACTCAAGGCACGGGACTTTGTGGCGGCGAAAGACCTGAAGATGCTGAACCTCAGCAGTAACAGTCTGGAGAACATCGACACTGGTTAGTAAAGATGGACCTGTGTGTGTGTGTGTGTGTGTGTGTGTGTGTGTGTGTGTGTGTGTGTGTGGAACAGTTCATTGGTTAGTGGAACAGTTCACCAAAACAGCAGCTCATATCCCTGATATGGCCCTGATATGACCCTGATGTGACCCTGATATGACCCTGATATGACCCTGATATGACCCTGATATGACCGTGATATGACCCTGATATGACCCTGATATGGCCCTGATATGACCCTGATATGACCCTGATATAGCCCTGATATGACCCTGATATAGCCCTGATATGACCCTGATATGACCCTGATATGACCCTGATATAGCCCTGATATAGCACTGATATGGCCCTGATATGACCCTGATATGACCTTCTTTTGCTCCGATGTCAGACATATTGGATTTGACACGTGCCAGCTTGGAGGACGCCATTGCTTTCAGCTGCACTTGCTAAGCTAGCTATTCAGATGGTTGATTCAACTGCACTCAGCTAGCTATGCTAAGCTAGCTACTCAGATGGGTGATTCAGCTGCACTCAGCTAGCTATGCTAAGCTAAGCTAGCTACTCAGATGGGTGATTCAGCTACACTCAGCTAGCTATATGCTAAGCTAGCTATTCAGATGGGTGATTCAGCTGCACTCAGCTAGCTATGTTATGCTAGCTACTCAGATGGGTGATTCAGCTGCACTCAGCTAGCTATGTTATGCTAAGCTAGCTATTCAGATAGGTGATTCAGCTGCACTCAGCTAGCTATGCTAAGGTAAGCTAGCTATTCAGATGGGGGATTCAGCTGCACTCAGCTAGCTATGCTAAGCTAAGCTAGCTATTCAGATGGGTGATTCAGCTGCACTCAGCTAGCTATGCTATGCTAAGCTAGCTATTCAGATGGGTGATTCAGCTGCACTCAGCTAGCTATGCTAAGCTAAGCTAGCTACTCAGATGGGTGATTAAGCTGCATTTAGCTAGCTATGCTAAGCTAGCTATTTAGATGGGTGATCAATGATCAGGTAGTGACCCTGCTCTTGCTGTTGGGTTCAAGCTGCAAATCCATGGCTGATATTCTGGGGGAACTTGGGAGGGGTTGTCGGTGCCTTAAAGACGAGGCTTACCAAAATTAGTCGAGTGTTCTGCTGGAACCATGTGTGTTCTGCGGGAACCATGTGTCGAATACTGTAGTGTTCTAAAGTCATAGTCAAAGTCAAAGAGTTTATTGTCGCATACACCAAATTGCTTCAGTGCAGCGAAATTCTTAGGACTTGACCAGCAACATCTACGCAGTAGACAGTATACCACAAATAACATTTAACACTATAACATATAACATTAACAAGTAACAACAACACAAGAAGAGCTAGCAGCAGTTTAAAGTGTGAGGAATATTAAATTAAGTTAAAAATTAAAAATTGTGCAAATATATGTAGGAAGTGTGGTTGTATGAATGGGGGAGCAGAAAGTAAAAGTGATGGCGACTGTTCAGTGGATCAAAGTTGCTGATTCAGAATTCTTACAGCCTGCGGGAACATTGTGTTGAATACTGGAATGTTCTGCGGGAACCATGTGTTGAATTCTGGAGAGTTCTGCGGGAACCATGTGTTGAATACTGGAATGTTCTGCGGGAACATTGTGTTGAATACTGTAGTGTTCTGCGGGAACATTGTGTTGAATACTGGAATGTTCCGCAGGAACCATGTGTTGAACATTGGGGTAGAAGGGATGATGTGAAGGTACTGACAGACCAAATTAACAAACTCATCGATTCGGCCGGCAGACATGAATTTGATGATTTGAGGTGATGAGATCATTGAGATGACTTCCATATTACAGTTTTTCTCGATTGCTTTCACACATTTAGCGAATCATGGGTCAACTTAATCTAATGCTCACATCTTTTTTGCACAGCAAGAGTCTTCTCTGGCGAATGGGTTAACTATTTCTCATTGCTTTCATACAAATTTCTTTGAGTTTTAACACACTTTTCAAAACAGTTAACACACTTCTCAGAGAAAGACACGAAACCTAATTGAATAACCATGTCAACACATTGCAAACACCTAGTAGCAGCCAACTGAAACTGCTCTCTATATTCTAAATATCGTCAGCACCTGTGTGAACTCTCTGTGCACAACTAATGAAGTAGTTCTCAACCTCTAAAAGAGGTAAAAAGATTGAAGTTGATACCAAGCATGGATCGAGGAGGCCGCCACCAACAACCTCAGCAAGGACTTAGGACGAGGACAAGGAAGAGGCCGTGGTAGGGTAGAGGGGCCCCTGTCAGGGGACGTGGCGTTCGTGTAAGATGCTCTAATGAAATTACAGTAGGGCAAGAGTCATTGATCATATAGTCAATCATGACATCTCCATGAGAGAGGCTGGCCAAAGGGTTCAGCCATACCTGAGCCGTCATACTGTGGCATCAATTGTTTGTACGTTCGGCAATGACAATGACACTTTGCTGGCCTTTGCAGTCAATTTACTATACTGTGTTTCACTGTATTTGCACTCTTGGCAACAACCATTTCTATACTTTTGTAAAGTGTGTTGCCACAATACAATGTAGTACTGTAGTTTCACTAAAGTAATTTACAACATATACGGTAGAAGTCTGATTACTGTATATTTACAGTATTTACAGCCTATTGCACTATTTTTACAGAATCAACACACTGGCCCACACTGGTGGCAGGGGAGAATGTTCACTGCAGAACAGATTTGACCTTTTTACTGTAAATTGAAACCTGTCATTTTTACTTCTTACAGTATATGTAATGTGGAAAAATGACTGCAATAAATATTTTTGTGTCAGAATCTTTGCCATTTTGTACACAGTAGAACAAATGTAAATCAATGGTGTTGACAGGTCCTTGTTTAGAATATCTTTTACATGTATAGTATTTACGTAGCAATACAAAAACAGAACAACAATATTTTTCTGTATACAAATTTTCAGATTTCAAATACTTTCTGACAGTATATTGTCAAGAGTGCTCAGTACAAAACCCAAATTGTAGTATGTTGTCAGTGGTAAAATAGTCAATACTGTGAGGGTGTTGCACAAAAGTTGAAGTGATGGTTTCAGAGGTTGATATTGATAGCTGTAGTTTGAGTTTTGTTATCCATTGTTAAATAAATGAGAAAACCAACATTTTCAATTGAGCACAAATTGTAGGTTTTGATGGAAATGTTTGGTTTTGATGGGTGTGTGATAAGTTTTGAGAAGGTGGTGTCATTCTGCAAACATCATAAAGTGTTTTGGTCGTTTCAGCTTCTGTTAAGGGCTGTGTTTGAGCTGTTTTGCAAAAGTAAACAGTGAATGGAAAAATGTGCCAAAGCAATTGAGAAAAACTGTAAGAACATTAAGAACGATAAGAACATTAAGAACATTAAGAACATTAAGAGCGTTAAGAACATTAAGCTACGCTAAGCGCTTTAGAATGTACCCCGTGAGGCGTCTAGTGCAGCCCACATCAGTGATGAATCAGCGTGTGGAAACATGTCAGGACTGCACTGGAGTAGAGCAAAGCCTGGAGAATAAGTGAGAGAGAGAGAGAGAGAGAAGGAGAGAGAGAGAGAAGAATAAGTGTGAGAGAGAGAGAGAGAGAGAGAGAGAGGGAGAGGGAGAGAAGAATAAGTGTGTGAGAGAGAGAGAAAAGAATAAGTGTGTGAGAGAGAGTGAGAGAGAAGAATACGTGTGTGTGAGAGAGAGAGAGAGAGAGAGAGAGAGAGAGAAAAGAATAAGTGTGTGAGAGAGAGAGAGAGAAAAGAATAAGTGTGTGAGAGACAGAGAGAGAGTGAAAAGAATAAGTGTGTGAGAGAGAGAGAAGAATAAATGAGAGAGAGAGAGAGAAGAATAAGTGTGTGAGAGAGAGAAGAATAAGTGAGAGAGAGAGAAGAATAAGAAAAAAAGAGAAGAATAAGAGAGAGATAGAGAGAGAAAGAGAATAAGAGAGAGAGAGAAGAATAAGAGAGAGAGAGAGAGAGAGAGATAATAAGTGAGAGAGAGAAGAATAAGTGAGAGGGAGTGAGAGAGAAGAATAAGAGAGGGAGAGAGGGAGAGCTCATTAAGCCCATCCTGCTGTTTACATGTGAACTCCCCTAATGGAGATCGGCACACACACACACACACACACACACACACACACACACACACACACACACACACACACACACACACACATGGCTAGCATGCTACACCCTAACTCCCCTAATGGAGGGATAATGAGAGCAGAGACTGAGATGTCCCCTCCCTGTGGCGGTGTCTGAGACGAGCCTGAGATGTCCCCTGTGGCCCTAATTTGTCTCTCTCAGAGAAGTGCACAGAAAGCAGACGCTGGCTGCAGGGCAAGAGCAGTTTGAGGAGAATAAGGAGATCAGTGTGACTGTCTCTTGTGACACACACACACACACACACACACACACACACACACACACACACACGCACACGCGCGCACAGACACACACACACACACACACACACACACACACACACACACACACACACACACACACACACAGAATAAGGGGGCAGATCAGTGTGACTGTCTCTTGTGACACACCACACACACACACACACACACACAAACGCACACGCAAACACACACACACACACACACACACACACACACACACAGAATAAGGGGGCAGATCAGTGTGACTGTCTCTTGTGACTCAGATCAGTGTGGCTGTCTCTTGTGACTCAGATCAGTGTGACTGTCTCTTGTGACGACTCAGCAGTTTGAGAAGAATAAGGGGG
>NC_045167.1:27328881-27333881 GCF_900700415.2 Clupea harengus
TGTGTGTGTGTGTGTGTGTGTGTAAGTGTGTGTGTCTGTGTATGTGTGTGTGTGTGTGTGTGTGTGTGTGTGTGTGTCTGTGTGTGAGTGTGTGTGTGTATGTGTGTGTGTGTGTGTGTCTGTGAGTGTGTGTGTGTGTGTGTGTGTGTGTGTGTGTGTCTGTGTGTGAGTGTGTGTGTGTGTGTGTGTGTGTGTGTGCCACATATCTAAAGCATAGAAAGTGAGCATTGCTCCTGTGTCTTCTGTGCATGATGTACTCTTTTTGTACATGTGTTGATCATTTAGAGAACTAGGGTTAGGGTGTGTGTGAGTGTGTGTGTGTGAGAGTGTGTGTGTGTGCGTGTGTGTGTGTGTTGATCATTTAGAGAACAGAATTCATCATTATTAGTCCAAATGCGTTTTCATTATTTGCCAACAAAAAAACAATGACTTTACTTTTAACTGTGTGTTTGTCACTGAAACTTCTAGTAGGGGAATACTGCCCTCTGCTGGTAATGAGAGGAACAGCTGAGTTAGACCGCAGGAAGTCTCTAGCTGAGCAGAGATTGCGCCCTTAAAGTAGCACTGTCTGTGTGTGTGTGTGTGTGTGTTTGTGTGTGTGTGTGTGTGTGTGTGTGTGTGTTCCCTTAAACCAGCACTATGCAACAATTTGACACTTTTTGAGGTTTGGTTTTATAGCCATCTAGCTTTGGTACCATCTTCATCCTCAAATTCATTTTGACAGCATATGGTCACGTGAAGGACAGATAAACACCCGTGTGTCTTCCTAACTAGCCACTGTGGGATATTTTTTATGTTTAGATGAACGTGGATTAACTCATCAGTATGAAAGTCTCACTTTAGGAAAGGCAGACCAGGCGGGAAGCAGTAACTTAGCCATAGACATGATTCACTGATGTAAAAGTCACGACACAGACACATTCCAAGAAACCCCCGGTGAGGAGCGGGTCTCAGGGAGCCTCAGGACACACACACACACACACACACACACACACAGGGGTACTCAGGGGAGTTACAGAAGAGGGAATAGTTAATTCTGATTGGTTTTGGCAAACAGCCAGATAGGACACATCCCACAAGTCACAGGCCTTAAGGTGCCAGTATGGTACTCAGACTCCGTTACGGATGGGCGGGCCGCCGGATAGGACGGATTAATTAGCATTTCTGTTGCCTTTATGGTTCTCCGAAGGCTGGGGGTGCTGAAAACAATTCACCGCCAGAACAGTAGGTGGGGTGGAGAAGCGTTTTTTTGTCGTAGACACATTGCTTTGCAACGTCTTTGAAAGTTAGAAATCATCGTTGTTTATCTCCCTCCTCCCATCACACGTGTGACCCTCCTACCAGCTGCCTCTAGTCAGACGATAAGTGCAGCAGGTGTAGTCACATGATATTACATTCAAGAGTGTGTCTAATGCTATATAACCACCTGAAAGGGCAAACTTATCTCTATCATGGTAGGTATTATTTGTGGGGAAAATAGTAGCACTCTATAACAAAATTATATGCTTATCTTATATACACTATTAAAACTGTTAAAAAACGATTCCCTGAAATGAATACGTTCTTATTTTCTTTGGTATTTTTGTCATATTCAGATTTGCAATGATGATTGCTGGGTAATATGTATGTTGTGGTCCAATGTCAAGTCTCTATTTTATCATGTGACAAGACAATGGTATAGCTAGTTTAGGCACAGCATCTGAACGTCAAGACCGACAAGCTGACAGTGTTGTACAAGTTCACACCTCTCATGAACCAGTTCAAAGTTCAGTTCAAACAAGTAAACATGAATAGTTCACGTTCATAGTTCACCATTTAAATTCTGAACCAGTTCATAGTTCAGTTCAGTTCATAGTTTTAGAGTGGAAAGTGAGAATGAAAGACTTCACTTGTTTTTTATAGAAAACTTTATCCATCACTACCCTTTGCCTTAAACTAAACTTCATGTGTATCAATTACTAAAATAATAATATTTTTTTTATTATTATTGCAACCACCCTGTCAATTTCCCCCTACCACAGCGTTTCTCGAAGTGTGGGGAGAGCCCAACTGGTGGGTCGCAGAGACGTGACAGGTGGGGGCAAATGGAGATGAGCAGGAGATTTTCCTGTTGCAATGTCTTCCTTTATAGACAGTAACGATAATATACCCCCATCGCACTAAACAACCACACTCAAACAAAGAAATATTGTATTGTTAGAAACAATAGCAGGGCAGAGCACACAGATAATCCATAATCAGCATCTTGGCAAATTGAGAGACTGCGGCCTGCGTGATATAGCATTCCATATTTAAAACATCTTAATAAGTAGTAAAGTCAACTTGTCTGCTTCACATGATGGAGAAGTTCGTTTATTGACAGATATTTTAAGGACGGCCACAGCGCTTTAAAACGAAGTGTTTATAAGTTACATTATTCAAAGGTGGAAGGTTGGTCAGTAATCAGTCTAGAGAGATAAATGAACAAAACTCTACTCCCTTGCCTCACGGGTGCAATACCATATGCCGTTTAATCATATTTGATAGAATGAAGGACAAATGAGTTGTGAATAATATCACCGAGTTTGAAAGGTATTGGTCTGGTAATAGCCGCGTGACAGCTGTGTTTTCTGTGTGTTTTAAGCAAATACAATGTGTGTGCGCCGAGTTGCGTAGAGGCCGAGAGCGGTATTGCAGAAAAATTATAACTGGCAGCATATTGAAAAAAAGAACTCCATTTTTTGGAGCTGTGAACTTAGTTCTAAATTTTGAATTATAAACTATGAACTGAACTAGTTCATTCTAAAATTTGTGAACTATGAACTGAATTAGTTCATGTAGAAAGTGAACTTTCCCAACACTGGAACATGTTTGCTTCATATAATGCAGAAATTCGTTTTTGAGAGTAAATTAAATCACTTTGTGCACTTAACGTTTTTTTTTTTAAAAGAAACTGTCATCTGGAGAGTTTAAAACGACACTTAATGAGGGGAAATGTACTGTATGGAGCAGGGCCGGAGTGGGGCCACTTTTCAGCCCGGGAATTTCAGGCCCAAGACCGGCCCACTTTTTCCATGGTAGTGGAAATTGGATGAATGAAGCAACAGTTCAGCTCTTACTATCCTGTAGTTTTTTTTTATTAATACCATGGTTCAACAAATAATGTAAAGGTTAAATAATAATCAACTTAGGCTGAGAAGTTAACAAAAAATATTCCACAAGGATAGGTTGATAAATTAACAAAAGCAGAAATAAATAAATAAAGCATTTGAAACGTATCCCACTCTTCAACAAAGAGGCATATTGAACTAATGTTTACAGTTCAACTCACAGTACAGTATACAGTTACATTGCGAATAGCACCAACAGCATCTACAGCATCAGTAACCGCCTAAGCAGTGCACTGGTTTCAGCCACTTTATATATAACTGTGTCGTTGCTTATAGACATGAGGATTTCCTTCTCTGTGCACATTAACATGAAAGCCTCTAAGTTGTCCTGACTCAATGAGCTTCGTAACCTATTCTTCACAAATGTTAAGGTTGAGAAGCTTCTCTCACATGCAACCTGTGTGATGGACAAAGTCAACAGAAACTTATATGCTAACCCCAATGACATGATAAGCATCCGTGAGGAGGTTGTACTGTGAGAGTATTAAATCGACACAAATGGCACTGTTTTTGCAGGAGGAACAGGTCCTGCTTTCAAGCTCCATCTCTGGTAATATTTTGCTTGCGAATAGGTTGACAACGCTACAACGATATTAACCAACGCGGGGACGGCCCAGTGTTCCGAAAGCCCGATATTCCGAAATCTCAATTTTCCGAAAAATAGTCCCCCTGGCATAATTTAGAAATATTTTAAGTGGCACAAAACACACACAGCATTTAGTTTGCGCAGCGGAGCGGTGACGCTCACCGGGCTATCACGCATATAACTATTCCTAGGAAATATTTGTTAACTTAGCCTACTCTGCTTTTGAATATGGGGTACCACTCGAGCGAAGGAAATCACCGGCAGATTGTCGCAGGACATTACACAGATCTAGTCAAGCACTGACAAAGCATGCATGCGTTGGCTATCATAAAAGTATTTTTGTATCATCGCGATGCAAATGCCATGTGTCTATAATAATATTCTGAATTAAAGTTCATGCTTGTGTAATAAATGCATTCATATGTTTATGATTGTGTGAATCATTGGGATGTTCATGTGGGCTACAGTGGTTCACGTTGCTGTGCTGACAATTTCGGAACAGCGGGCTGTCGGAATAATGGGCTTTCGGAACATTGCCATTGAACCAACCAACGCTACAACGTTAGCCAAATAGTTACGTTGCTAATCAGTAGGCCTATGTCTCTCTTTACCAGTTGCTACTTGTGTTTGTCCTCTTGAAAATAAATCGGTAAGCTTGGCACATTTGGCAGCATCCTCCTCCAATGCCTTTCTTTTTTTCAACCTGGATTTTTCAGCCCCTCTTCCTCCCATCCATCCTCCCTGACACGTATCGTTGCCGTAGGCCCAGCTATCGGCAGTCTATCTGAGAAAACTGGAACTTTTGGAAAAGACGGGCTATGGACCCAACCAACTCTATTTGGGAGGGGATAACTCCATCGCATGGTACAACCCATGCCTAGGCTGCGGTGTCAGAATGCGGAACGTGTGTAGCCTACTTTAAGAGAAAATGGACTAACGTGACAAATGTCAAAAAATTTAATTCTCGACCGGCCCAGAAGTGAAGCGGCCCACCGGGAACTCTCCCGATTCTCCCGATTACCCACCCCGGGCCTGGTATGGAGATATTTCTGTCGGAAGACTTCATAGTCCATGCGGATTCTAATGCTGTTTGATATGTCCAATGTAAGAAGTGTGAAGCTTTAATGAAATATGATTGATGCCATCTTCTTTCTCCACAACAACATGGATTAAACCTCGATGGTTGGACTATGTAGATAGTTTTATAACGAATGTGGCCGTGTACTTAGCCTACATTTTTCAAGAAAAAAACTGATCTTCAATGG
>NC_045167.1:27361381-27388881 GCF_900700415.2 Clupea harengus
GAGATCTACTGAGTACTCTTGAGAAACAGGGCCAACCCACAGAGACCCTGGCTGCACACACACACACACACACATAGCACACACAGACACACACACACACAAGCCCACACGCACGCACACACCAGTATACACACAGACACACACCGCACACACCCATAGCACACACACACGCACACACAGTCTCTGATTTCTCTCAGTAAGCCAGGGTCTCTGATGTTCATGCTACAGACCTCCTCAGCCCAGGTAGTGCAAAGACAATAGACACATTAGACACACACACACGCACACAATAGACACAGACGGCATTTGGACACATTTCCCCAGGATATTATATTATAGAATTACAATAAATTACAATATACTTCCAAAACAGGTACAATAAAATCACACAAACAAGAACATAAAATATATGCTACGTATACATGGCTAAAAGCTGTTCACATCTGTGAAAAGTGATAAATACAATAACACACTCACACACACACACAGACCATGTTGGTGTGTATTGTGTGCTGAAATAAGGCATACATCTCTCTCACACACACACAGGGGTGCTGGGCCCTGATCTCTCTCACACACACAGGGGTGCTGGGGCCTGATCTCTCTCACACACACAGGGGTGCTGGGGCCTGATCTCTCTCACACACACAGGGGTGCTGGGGCCTGCTGTGGGGCCGAGAGAATGCTGGGGTGTAGCGACTAAAGACCAAGGCACTGAGCTGTCTAAGGGGCCTCCTCTCTAACACACACACACACACACACACACAGGGAAGTTTGTGTGTGTGTGTGAGACTTCTGCTTCCTCATACAAGACCAAAACCAGAGAAAACAAACAGCCACACACACACACCACTCTGATAAGCAGAGGAGGATGTGGGTTAGGGTGTGTGTGTGTGTGTGTGTGTGAGAGAGAGAGAGTGTCTGTGAGAGAGAGAGAGAGAGAGAGGGTCCTTGTCAATCATCTGACTTTGTTTTTGGTGAGGTAGACAGTTTAGACTATGGCTCACACCAGGATCAGAACTCATCTCTGCTGTTGGACCAGAGACACGTGAGTGTGTGTGTGTGTGTGTGTGTGTGTGTGTGTGTGTGTGTGAGTGTGTGTGTCGATGATGATATGGGTCTCTGGTCTAACAGCAGATCACAAGACAACATGTGCAGCGCTCAATGCTTCGGTTAACTAAAGCTGCCTTAAGAGTAAAGGTCCACACACACACACACACACACACACACACACACACACACACACACACACACACACACACACACACACACAGAACCTGCCTTCAGCGCACACTAAAACCCAACGCCATTCCCTTCATATAGAAAAATACTCTCAGACTCTCTAACCTTCATATATTAGCAACAGGCTATGCTATGCTACATCATTAGCGTGGTTAGCTTCGAGCTGACAGACAAGCCCAAAGCTACATCCTCAAAACTGCTTCAAAAGCCATAAACCCAACATTATAAAGCAATAAAACACACACACACACACACACACGTAAAGAGGTATTGCACACCTACAACTGCTTCTTCAGCTGTAAACAAAATAAACAAAATGCTGATGAAACACATCAATGCTGGCGTTGAACAAAATGTTGACCACATTTTATAGAAACTCTACTGGGATCTAAGTGGGATTAAAGTCATCCACGACCAATGCTAACTCTACTGGGATCTACTGTTTGAAGTCATCCAATGCTAACTCTACTGGGATCTACTGTTTGAAGTCATCCAATGCTAACTATACTGGGATATACTGTTTAAAGTCATACAATGCTAACTCTACTGGGATCTACTGTTTAAAGTCATCCAATGCTAACTCTACTGGGATATACTGTTTAAAGTCATCCAATGCTAACTGTACTGGGATATACTGTTTAAAGTCATCCAATGCTAACTCCATTGGGATATACTGTTTAAAGTCATCCAATGCTAACTCTACTGGGATATACTGTTTGAAGTCATCCAATGCTAACACAGAGGCACTATAGACTCCTTAGCATTTCTCAAGCTGGTGCAGTTCCACTTTAAAGAGTACCAGCCTTATATGGTCCATATGTACACCTGGATAGACATGCTAACACACACACACACACACACACACACACACACACCTGGATAGACATGTGTGTGAGGACTGCTGTGTTGAACTGCAGTAGTGTTCTGTCCAGATCAGCACACTGTGTGACAGAGACTGACGGGGGGGGGGGGGGGGGTAACCTCCCAAGGAAGAACAGGGAATGACCTTCGACCTCCAGGTGCTGCTGTCATTCACGTCCACGCAACAAGAAAACCCTGCTGACCTTCTGACCTGTGGCCGCCAATATTTATCAAAGGTCACGGGGGGAGGGGGGAGGGCTTGAGTTGTCAGGGTTACAGTAGAGTGACGGACAGGCCTGGGGTGAGGACTGGGGGGATTGTTCCTGGAGTGCATTATTGTTCTTATTCACAGTATAACGCATGATTTGACATTAAATACACCAGAGGAGGAGGAGTCAATCACACACGCACGAGCGGAGGAGCACACACAGGAAGTGAGTCCGCACAGACAGGAAATGAGTCCAAACACACAGGAAGTGAGTCCGCACAGACAGGAAATGAGTCCAAACACACAGGAAGTGAGTCCGCACAGATCTTTATGTACGTGTCATCCATTGCAGCGGTGATGCCACTAAGCCCCGCCTCCTGTTGTCTAGCTCCTCCTACTGACGTGTCATGACTTTAATGTGCAGGCGCCGCCTCTTCCTCACCGTGAAGAAATCTGCCAACAGACAAGACAACATGTGAGTCACACACACATGACACACACACTCACATACACACACACACACACGCACACACATGACACACACACACACACACACACATGACACACACACTCACATACACACACACACACACGCACACACATGACACACACACACACACACACACACACACACATGACACACACACACACAACACACGACACACACACACACACACACACACACACACACACACACACACACACTCACATAACATAGAGAGAGAAGTGAGAGTCTGAGAGATGAGTGAGAAGGAGAAGAGAGTGGAGTGAGAAGGAGAAGAGAGGAGAGAAGAGAGGAGTGAGAAGGAGAAGAGAGGAGAGAAGAGAGGAGAGAAGAGAGAGGAGATAAGAGAGGAGAGAAGAGAGTGGAGTGAGAAGGAGAAGAGAGGAGAGAAGAGAGGAGTGAGAAGGAGAAGAGAGGAGAGAAGAGAGGAGAGAAGAGAGAGGAGTGAGAAGGAGAAGAGAGGAGAGAAGAGAGGAGTGAGAAGGAGAAGAGAGGAGAGAAGAGAGGAGAGAAGAGAGAGGAGTGAGAAGGAGAAGAGAGGAGAGAAGAGAGGAGTGAGAAGGAGAAGAGAGGAGAGAAGAGGAGAGTGAGAAGGAGAAGAGAGAAGAGAGGGGGAGAGAAGAGAGAAGAGAGGAGAGAGGAGAGAAGAGAGTGGGAGAGAGAGAAGAGAGGAGAGAAGAGAGGAGAGAGAGAGTGGGAGAGAGAGAGGAGAGGAGAGAAGAGAGGAGAGAGAAGGAGAGAAGAGAGTGGAGAAGAGAGAGGAGTGAGAAGGAGAAGAGAGAAGAGAGGGGGAGAGAAGAGAGAAGAGAGGAGAGAGGAGAGAAGAGAGTGGGAGAGAGAGAAGAGAGGAGAGAAGAGAGGAGAGAGAGAGTGGGAGAGAAGAGAGGAGTGAGAAGGAGAGAAGAGAGACAAGAGAGAGGGAGAGAGGTGGAGAGAGGAGAGAAGAGAGAGAAGAGAGAGGAGAGCTGTGGGAGAGCCTCTGACCTGTGATAGTGGCCTGTTTGTGTTTGGTTTCCATGGCGATGTTGCTGAGGGAACTGATGCCCCTCTTCACGCCCCTGCTGCTCCTCTGGGGAGACCCCGCACTGGAGGAGCAGGTGGGAGAGGAGGAGGAGGAGAAGGAGGAGGAAGAGGAGCAGGAGGTGCCCGCCGCATTCACCACGCTGCTGTGGTAGAACTCCGGCACATCCTGGCACCGCAGCTCCTCCCACTCCAGGGCTGAGCCGGGGGCCGGCCGGTCGGACAGGAAGTCAAAGTCCCAGCGCCGCGTTGCCGTGGCCACGCTCGTGCGCAGCAGGCGCTGGAAGTCCTGCTCGAGCTGCTGGTGGTCGACTGGGCCGAAGAGATTCCGCCGCACGCCACAACGCCCCCTAGCCTCCTCCAAGGGAACTGCAGGCTCCTGCTCAGAGGACAGCAATGCCATGAGTCTGAGGAGAGGAGAGGAGAGAGGAGAGGAGGAGAGGAGGAGAGGAGGGGAGAGGAGGAGGAGAGGAGAGAGGAGAGAGGAGAGAGGAGGAGAGGAGAGGAGAGGAGAGGAGAGGAGAGAGGAGAGAGGAGGAGAGGAGAGGAGGAGGGGAGAGAGGAGGAGAGGAGGAGAGGAGAGGAGGAGGGGAGAGGAGAGGAGGAGAGGAGGGGAGGAGGAGAGGAGGGGAGAGGAGAGAGGAGGAGAGGGGAGGAGAGAGGAGGAGAGGAGAGGAGAGGAGGGGAGAGGAGGAGAGAGGAGGAGAGGAAAGGAGAGAGAGTGGTCAGTTACCCGAACACAAAAGAGAAGTGAAGACCAAAACAAATGACAGCTCCACTCACCCCAAGTTATTCACACACACTTACCATATCATTTCATACTTTGCACCACATACACACCCCAGACTCGTAATAATGTGTTAACTATCATATGCAAACAGACATACATTCTCAACACATATATTTTACATAGTGCACACACAATCTATACGCAATGCGTCATTACGTCACACAGGCACACTATGGCAGGTCGCTCGCGAAGAAACGAGAATATTTCCAGAATGTTCCCAGCGCTTCCCGCCTTTTTCTACAGACGCACGAGGAGACATTCCTGCGCTGATGCGCGAGTTCCTACAGTAATCTCCCACCTGTGTGTGTGTGTGTGTGTGTGTGTGTGTGTCAGGAGACTCCGAGCTCA
Source organism: Clupea harengus (assembly GCF_900700415.2). Lineage (NCBI taxonomy): Eukaryota > Metazoa > Chordata > Actinopteri > Clupeiformes > Clupeidae > Clupea > Clupea harengus. Next base: position 27,366,356 of record NC_045167.1, read on the forward strand.
GTGGAAGTCGCTTGAAAGAGAATCACTGGAAAGAGTTTATGGCACCTGCGATGAGTAGAAAAATGAACACTGTCTTAAGCGACGCCAGCTGTCAATGATACCTACGGGCGTTCCTGTTTACTGCTAAAAATCAAATAAAAAATACTGTCAAAATCATTCTTAAGTTACCTATGCGTCTGTGCGGGTCTGTCCTGTGAAGTGTTCTCCCTGATATAGATGGAGCTCAGGGTTTTATAAAAACTGAAACATCCAGATTCTGATTTGCCTCCCAAAACTGTACGTCTCCCGCCAGTAAACAATTTTCCCTGGTGATGTTTCCGTTAAACACCAAGTGCGGCTGCGTCGTGTTTACAATTCGTCTGTAGATAAGCGCGTTTGCGCAAACTGAAGGAGCGTGTGTGTGTGTGGAAAACGGACTTTCGCGTCTCTTTGCTGAATTTGGAGTCGAATAGCACACGTGCACGGCTATGCTCTAAACGGCATTCTACAGAACAGAGAATCCTGACCGAAGAACATTCTAAACGGCGTAATCGAATTCACTGCTAATAATTTGTGACGTTTTTTTTTTTTTGCTAAAGAAAGCCAATAGTGTAAGTTATTAGTGTACACGAATAGTGCCCTAGTAAAGGCATAATCTCTGATGTAAAATGATACATCTTTTGATGAGTTATTTACCATTATTGTTTTTACTAAATCTGCAACTGGCAGTTACTCAGTATTATCAGTCAGTCAGTCATGTTATGAAGTATAGGCTATGGTTGACAACTTGACCTCACAATCAGAAGGCTGGTCTCAAGTCAGTTAACGGTGGGGTTTCTTGGGATTATACGAGGTTTTAATACATATGCAAGAAGAAGAAAAACACAGCAACGAAAGAAATTAAGATCAGCGATACGACTTTGCTATGAAATCAAATGTAATCTAATCTTTGAATCGCCTCTACAAACGCAGTCGACGGCGCTCGTGCGCTCGTGCCTTCAGAGAAAGTTGTTTTCGTGAGGAAAAGTGGGCGCGTCGCACGGGGAGGAGGAGATCATATTACCACGAGACTCGCTTCCCCTTCAGGCTTACGCAAACACTGTGAAAACACACGCTACTACTAACCAAAAACCGAACAATCTTAAAATCGGAGAAAGAGGAAGAAACATGTTTTAAAACTCGTTCTCTCTGTGATGTTTGTCAAGGAAAACAACTAAAGTGTTCAGCACTGACAGCATAAAGAACGCAGTGACGCAGTTCCAAACTACGCAGATATGGGTCAATTCTGTTTACCCAGAAAATGACAAGCACGCAACATCACTACAATTACACACATACACACACACACAAGCACACACTACTACTACATGCACAGGTTGCACCAGACTGTTAGTTAACTTGACATTTCTGGTCAAATGCTTTAGTTACAAATATTTTACACATGCGTAAACATTTTAACTTACCGGTCACTCATGGATATAGTATTCGCAGGTTAAAAGTTAACTGGAGGAAGTTGCGCGAGGTTGGTTCCCACGAGCCGTATAAACGTGTGTTCGGGTCTAAACTGTGGACGACTCAGTGATGCTGTCTGCCGCGGTCCAACTCGTCCATGGGTTTTAACGTTTAGTTGCTTAATCCCAGACTGGTTTGTTTTGGGTGTCGGGACATCCCACCGCAAAGCAAAGGATTACCACGTGATAAGAAGTAGGACAAACAGTCTTTGAGGGGTTGGGTCAACGCAAAACAATATCGCCCAACACACACACACACACACACACACACAACACAGCCTCCGCGGAAGATTCGAATAATAGCTTCTTTATCCCGCTATTAAACTAGGCGTTGCTATTGAAGAAGCCTGCATGAACACTTCCGAATGTTCTTAGTTTTCCGAGACACGCCCGATGCCAGAACAGTACACTCCGATCAGATCAGATCCGTCCTGTTGACTGTGTGTGTATCGCCCTGAGGGTGTATCTGCCGGTGGTGGGCGTGGCTCTCTCGCGATGGTTATGACACAGACGCACACTGCTCTACTTCTCGAAGAAGTGGGACATATCTGCACGGGCGGGGCCCCCCCCTCTCCTCCGCGGTGTGTGACACACATTCTCGAGCTTTCCTTACGTCACGTTCTACAACGGCACAGTTCCTCGTGCCTTGCAACGTGACAGAAAATGAACTGACACCTTTTTTCTGCTGTGGTATTTTAGACCCCAAATTAAATCCAGGACTTCAAAGTTTGATTTTAGACCCAAAATTAAATCCAGGACTTCAAAGTTTGATTTCAGACCCCAAACTAAATCCAGTTTGGGATTTGAATTCAGTAAAGTTTGAATTTAGGTTCGTTTTTCGAATGAAGGTGAACAACCCACACAGCTTTGAAGTTCTCAAAAGAGAGAAAAAGTGACTCAAAAGTTAATTAATCACACTATTATATCTAGTTAGTTCATTAATCACACTTTTATATCTAGTTAGTTCATTAATCACACTTTTATATCTAGTTAGTTCATTAATCACACTTTTATATCTAGTAAGTTCATTAATCACACTATTATATCTAGTTAGTTCATTAATCACACTATTATATCTAGTTAGTTCATTAATCACACTATTATATCTAGTTAGTTCATTAATCACACTTTTATATCTAGTTAGTTCATTAATCACACTTTTATATCTAGTAAGTTCATTAATCACACTATTATATCTAGTTAGTTCATTAATCACACTATTATATCTAGTTAGTTCATTAATCACACTTTTATATCTAGTTAGTTCATTAATCACACTTTTATATCTTGTAGCAGCTCTAACCCTGCATGAAGAGTGTGCTGACACACACTCACACACACACACACACACACACACACACACACACACACACACACACACACACACACACACACACACACACACACTCACACACACACACTCACACACACACTCACACACACACACACACACTCACACACACACACACACACTCACACACACTCACACACACACACTCACACACACACTCACACACACACACACACACTCACACACACACACTCACACACACACACACACACACACACACACACACACACTCACACACACACACACACCTCTTTATGTTCTCCAGGTAGGATCACGACTATTAGTCACGTGATGAAGTTAGTGTTGATGTGATGTCATAAGATGTGGTGTGTGTATGTATTCTTTTCCTCAGTTATGTGTACTACATGTTGCTCTGTGGTGTGTGTGTGTGTGTGTGTGTGTGTGTGTGTGTGTGTGGGTGTGTGTGTACTACCTGTTGCTCTGTGGTGTGTGTGTGTGTGGGTGTGTGTGTACTACATGTTGCTCTGTGGTGTGTGTGTGTGTGTGTGTGTGTGTTTGTGTGTGTGTATAATATAATATAACTTCAGACTCTCTCACACACACACATTCACACACACACACACACACACACACACACACACACACACACACACACACACACACACACACACACACACACACACACACACACACACACACACACACACACACACACACACACACACACACACACACACACACACATACACACACACACCTAGACTCTCTCTGTCTCCCAGCTGTCATTAGCTGACAGGCCCACAACTTTACTCTCATACACCGACCGAGGGCTTGATGGCCTTGTCTTGTCAAATCCCCTTTTGTTAAGCAGCTGTGTACACACAACACATTAACTCCACTGATGCAGGGGTGTAAGTGTATGTGTGTGTGTGTGTGTGTGTGTGTGTGTGTGTGTGTGTGTGTGTGTGTGTGATGATGCAGGGGTGTAAGTGTGTGTGTGTACTACAATTTTGCTTTGTGGTGTGTGTGTGTGTGTGTGTGTGTGTGTGTGTGTGATGATGCAGGGGTGTAAGTGTGTGTTAAACCAGCTGACCCTAACCCTGGGTTAAACCAGCTGGATGTCATTTATTCTGAGGAAGTCAGGATGTCTAAAACGATTTAACCCCCAGTCATATTTCAGGATGTCTAAAAGGATTTAACCCCCAGTCATATTTCAGTGGACGTGTGTGTATTTGTGTGTGTGTGTATTTGTGTGTGTGTGTGATGCTGTTGTAACAGGCGTAATCTGACGCTAAAGCTCTTGTGTGACATCATAATAAGCTCTTGTGTGACATCATAATAAGGCCTACAGCCCTTAGCAGTGTGTTTACTGATAGCAGACAGACTCCTCTGTCGTACAGGGTGTGTGTGTGTGTGTGTCACAGACAGACTCCTCTGTCTCAAAGGGTGTGTGTGTGTATCATGTTTCCAAACACAAAGCATTGTTCTTCTGTTTGCTCATTTGTTTATCCTTTTTCAATCACATGGGTTAATCATGACTGTTTAGATGTGTGTGTGTGTGTGTGTGTGCGCGCGTTTGTGTGTGTGTGTGTGTGTTTGTGTGTGGGTGCGTGTGTGTGTGTGTGTGCTTATTTTACACATATAGGAGGGTGTTGAGGATTTAACACAGGCACATATATTCCTTAACACAAACAGAATACTTAACACACATAAATATAATAATATAAAATAGGCACTGGCTACGGTACGGTATGAGCAGTGCCAGGTGGACTATGATGTGTGTGTGTGTGTGTGTGTGTGTGTGTGTGTGTTCACTGTAGATGTGTGTGTGTTTGTGTGTGTGTGTGTGTGTGTGTGTGTTCACTGTAGATGTGTGTGTGTGTGTGTGTGTGTGTTCACTGTAGATGTGTGTGTGTGTGTGTGTGTTCACTGTAGATGTGTGTGTGTGTGTGTGTTCACTGTAGATGTGTGTGTGTGTGTGTGCGTGCGTGCGTGCGGACTATTAATGAACTGTTGGCGCAGACCCGTAATGATAGCGCCCATCTAATCGCCAGTCCATAGCAGTAGTCACTACTGAAGCAAATCATGAAAAAGCTTATTTGTCATAGCGGACTGCTAGATGTGTGTGTATGTGTGTGTGTGTGTGTGTGTGTGCTCATTTGTCATAGCGGACTGCTAGATGTGTGTGTGTGTGTGTGTGTGTGTGTGCTCATTTGTCATAGCGGGCTGCTAGATGTGTGTGTGTGTGTGTTTGTCATAGCTGGCTGCTAGATGTGTGTGTGCATGTGTGTGTGTGTATGTGTGTGTGTGTGTGTGTGTTCACTGTAGATGTGTGTGTGTGTGTGTGTGTGTGTGTGTGTGTGTGCTCATTTGTCATAGCGGACTGCTAGATGTGTGTGTGTATGTGTGTGTGTGTGTGTGTTCACTGTAGATGTGTGTGTGTGTGTGTGTGTTCACTGTAGATGTGTGTGTGTGTGTGTGTGTGTGTGTGTGTGTTCACTGTAGATGTGTGTGTGTGTGTGTGCTCATTTGTCATAGGGGACTGCTAGGTGTGCTTTTCCTTCATTCCCTGTTGGAGATTAGCAACATGGGAACTAAAAAGAACTCTCTAATGACACACACACACACACACACACACACACACACACACACACACACACACACACACACACACACACACACACACACACACATCTACAGTGAACACCTAAAAACTAAGATGATTCGTCAATAGGAATTAGGAGAGGGATATAAAGTTATCAAAAAGGTTTGAGGTGTTTATCTCCACAGTCAGAAATGTAGTTAGAAAATAGAACGCCACAGGAACAGTCCTTGTGAAGAAAAGATGTGGTAGGCCAAGAAAAATATCTGAAAATCAAAGATAAGGAATAGTTAGAATAGTCACATTCAAACCACAGATCACCTCTAAAGAGCTCCAAGAACATCTTGCTGCTGATGGTGTCATTGTACATCGTTCCACAGTCCAGCGCACTTTGCACAAGGACAGCCCAATGGAAGGGTAATGCATAAAAAGCCTTTTCTGCGTACTCACCACAAACAGAGTCACTTGAGGTGGGCAAAGGCTCATCTGGACACACTAACCCAAACCCAAACCCACACCAGAATCATTCTGGAATAAAGTGCTGTGGTCAGAGGAAACGTAGAGAGTTATTGGGTCACAACCATAAGCGCTTTGCATCACGGAAAAAGAACTTGCTGCCTATTGTCAAATTTGGTGGAGGGTCCGTCACGCTATGGGGATGTGAGGCTAGCACTGTTGTGTAATGGAAGCTTTGAATAATGGTCAAACGTTTCTCTTTTAACGGAATATTTTACTCTCCAATATGTGCCAATATTACAAAGAAGAAGAATATCTAATTAAACAGTTAGTTAGACAAGGCAGGTTCTAGCGACTGAACTTCACTTCATAGAATCATTACTAAACTAACGAGAACATTCACACATCACTTCCTGCACTTCAGAATTAAGGTGTCTCCTTTCAAATTAAAACACCTTTAGATTAATATTAAATTACCATCAATAACAGATAAACTACGTAACAGATTCTCCCATACTGTCAATAATGTAAATAGAGCATTCAACATTTCTATTAAAGGAGCCATCGTATGCCCATTTTTCCACAAGTTGATATGGTTCCTTGGGGTCTCAATGAAATGTTTGTAACATATTTTGGTCAAAATACCACAAGAATCATTTCAAACAGCACCCTTTTTACCCTGTCAAAAACACCTCCCCACAGATTGACCTGTTTTGAGTGCCTGTTCCTTTAAATGCTAATGAGCCAGCTCCCCCCTCCCCCCTCCTCCACGAGATGCGCTCGCCTAGCTGCTGCCTGCCCAGCTAGCCATTACCTTTGTAGAAATATGGCTACTACAGATGAAGATAGCGTCGTGCAACCATATAGTTTTGAACCAGAGTCAGACCCTGAACAAGAAAAGGCTCCCGAACAAGTTCGAGAAGTTAGGGCTCAACAGGACGTTTCTGAATGGTAAGTTACCTTTGTCACTTCTACATTTTTTTTTGTTTGTACATTGGCTAAGGTCTCACAGTCTTGTTAGCGGTTTTGAGAGCATAGTGGTGCTAGAGATTCGAGATACGTGAATAATTTGTGCATGTATGAGTATGTAGCAAATACAGTGTGTTTATGTAAGTTACTGTTTGTGAAAGTGTTTGTGTAAATGCAAGTAACGGGAACGCCATAAAGATATAAATGCTACATGAGTAAATTTCCATCTGTAAACTAAAGTGTTATCTTACAACAGTAATTGACCAAGCAGGGGTGGGGGTAACGTTTTTACCTCCATTAATTAGCGTTTAAACCTTGTTTACTTATTAAATCGTTGTATTTGATGACTTATGACTTATTTGATGACTTATGTCTGTAATATGAACACAACTTTCAAATAAACTTTACCTGCAAAGTTGTCACTTTTTAAAACTCTGTTTATACAGGTGTATTTGTGGCAAGTGTGATCAAATGCCTATGGAGCCTGAGCATGTATGCTGCAGGGAGATACCACAGGTAGTGTGAATTCATTTTGAATGGCACTGTAAATATGAAGTCATCATCTGTTTTATATTCCATGTCACTTACACTTTCAATATTCAAGGTTACAAGAAGACTACTGCAGCTTCAGAACCCAACTACATGTATGGTCGATCACCCAGACCTTGAGCCTGTGTGTTTGAACGTGTACTCACTACAGAATGCATCGAATGTTTATAGGGCAGATTATGGGCCTTTACGTCTAAGAGGAATAGAGCAGTACGTTTTTTTTTTTTTTTATGCATGAGTTAGTAATTTCTGCAATACAAATATGACTGAGGAAAAAAATACAATAAATGACCCTTCCCTCTGTATTACTTTGCTAACTGCTCATTTTACACGCGTCAAATGTTGACATGTTACTTATCAAACACTAAAGGCACACAAAACTGTTTCTATACACTTTTATTGTCAGAAAGATTGCTAGAAAGAATGCCACAGTGCTTTTTAAACATAGTTATTAAATGTAATAGCTGGTACATATGTAATAAATACAAAAAAAAGTATAATAAAAACTGATTACAAAATTACACTTTGTGCCATCTGTAGCCATACTGTAAACAAAGGAATACTTTATATATGTGTATCACCTTTTATTCTCTTATACAATGTAAACTTTGCTTAGACGTTACAGGTATTTGGCGTACAGAAGCTTTGTTGGCTGGTGTTGGGGCTATCTGGGCCGGAGAATCAGGGTCGTCCTGCCATCCTGAGTTGTGCTCCAGATACGAAGAGTGTTCCCTGATGCTCAAGGAAGGTATACGGGGTTCAGACCTGCCCTCGATTGAACCTTGACACATAGCTGGCTACAACTTCCCGCTTGTCAGGTTTCTCAAACTGGGCAGAGAGATCCGCGGGTATTGGGATCTTCAGCACCTCATTCACATATGGGGCCGGGTCCTGAAAAACCTTGTGAAAGATGAGAACAGGTTATCCACGTACTCTGTAATACAAAAAAAAAATCCAAAACTTTTACATTGTTTTTATTTATTGTTTATATTGTATTTATTATTTTATTTTTATAATTATTTTGCAATTATATTATTCTATTTATTATGAAGACCATTTAAAGACAGCAGTTAATGTATATGTTATTTAAGTTTCACATACTGTTTGTACATTGTTTGACTTGGTGGAATTTCAAATAAAGCCTGTGACTCACGGAAGGTTGGCTCTGCTTTCACCGGCTTTGCAGTGCACTCGCCCTTCTTGTATTTTGGGAGGTTCACTTTAAATAGCGGCTCACCAGCTGAACTTGTTGCTTGGGGACGCCCAGCATTTTCATTGAAATGCAGGACTGCCAGGTAGAGTCTTTGGGGAGAAAATAATACTTATAAGAGCATGTGTGTATGCGTGTATAATAGTTTGTATAATACATAATAGGTATACATTTCTTCGAAAAAATGATCGTACTGTTACCTGCATAACATTCCAAGAAAAGGAAAGACTACGTTTTTGGGCGCAAAACGCAGAATGACGCTGTGGAAAGACTCCAACAACGAGGTCTGGTAGTGAGGGCTCAGCTTCCCCACATCTTTCAGAACCCTCTTGTTGGTCAACACCTTCTCTAATCTGCTGAAGGCTGGTGTCCCTGTAAAAAAAAGGGGGAAAACATAACTATAGATTCAAAATGATTATGGCATTGGTTATTAGGTTTGTTTATATATATGTATTTATACATATAAATTGTACTGAGGCAACGAAATGCAGTTAGCATCTAGCCAGAAGTGCAAAATCAGAAGAGTGCAGAGTATGTGCAAAGTGGTAATATAAAAATGTATAAATAGAATATATACAGTATGGTATAAGATACAAGTGATATGAACAGTAAGCAGCATGTTTTGGTAAATGCAGGTGAGTCTCTTAGCTGCTAAACACGTCGTTCATGAACAAAAAAAGTGCCCATTTAACATGTATGACCCCATCATTGTTGTGTCGAAGGTGTCAACAGGAGGGCTAATTGCCTTGAATCATATTTGCAGGCAGACTATTAACACCTCCACCCCAACACAAGCATTTTCACAAAGGAATGTTTTTTGGATGAGAACTATTTTTCATAAAGACATTATATACTTCGACACAAATTCCTCTCCATAGACATCCAAACGAACTATCTACTGTATAAGTAAGCCTAGATTAAAATAGGCTAGCCTAACTGTTCACACAAAAATTCGTTGGCCATATCTTTAGCGATTGATATACATCAGCTGGCTCCTACACACTACAAGATGCTAATGTCGCTAAGTTTTACACAAAGCCTATAATTTCACTGCCAGGTTATTTTAGTGTTAACATCTCGAAGTCCTAAGAAATAGTTCACAGAAATGTTCTTGCTGTTTGCGGTAGGCACTATATACCCATGCAAACGTAAATTATCACACCTATTACATCCAAACGAACTGCTGTACAAGGCAGACATGACTAGCCTAATGCATCACATTGCCAACAGAAAAATTCAACACATTGGCCACATTTCTAGCGAACTTTTAACTGCTACAGCTATATACACCAGCTGGCTCCGAGGCAAGGTCTTACACGCTAATGTTAAAAAAGTTATAGTTATTTTTTAACTAAAGGTTATTGTTCGCGAAAATTACACATACTAGTTCCCCAAAACGCAACAATGCTAACATCCCCCATCAACATTCCTAACGTCCCTAACCACCCACACTAAATGGTCAATGCACGTACCAGAATTATTTTTAAAAAATACTTACATTTGCCTGGTCTGAAATGCGACGGATAGATGGTACTGAACCCGCTTGCAAGGTCAATCTTGTTGCGAGTCCAGCGTTATATTCACCCAGGTTGGCAAAACAGTCCAATTCAAAATGGTTTGCGCACACAAACAGAATTTTGCCAATTCTTTCCGGGACATTGCCTTCAAAAATGAAATCAATCCATTTCGCTCTTGTCTCTTCTGAGGCTGGAACATGATGTATAGATCTGTGAGGATCTGTGCAGCCGACCACAGCGCATCTTGAGAACTTTGTTTGCTGCTTCGTTTGCTGCATGCTGCTAGCTAGCTATTCAGAGTATATCTGAGCTTTGCAATAACGGCTTTGATGCCCTCTGGCAAATGTTTTATATGTAACGAGTGTGTGTGTGGGGGGGCGGGGGGGGGGGGGGGGGGGGGGGGGGGCGGGGGATGAGGTGGGGGGTGGGCGGGCCAAGGCCATGTAGGGAACCTCCCAATGTCTTGTGACAGCACAAGACACGGGAATCTCATTCGTAGACTAAATCATGACGTTTCTGACCAAGAGGAACCATAACAAAGATCGCCAATGTTTTTTTTCCAGCGGTTTTGTGTTGGTAGACATGCCAGATACCCAAATTCACATGGAGAAGCACTAAAAAAGTGGAATTTTCATAATATGGCCCCTTTAACTGTTCTTTAAGAAAACATAAATCAGTTAGTTTACCCTGAACTTCAATAATTATTTTATCTACTTTTTATAAACTAATCTTCAATGAATAATAATTCACAACAAGCACAGGTACTGGAAACCTTGCCATGCTATGGGGCTGTGTGGCTAGCACAGGAACTAGAAACCTTGTCAAAGTTGAGGGTCGCATAGATTCCACCCATTATCAGCAGATTCTTGGGAACAATGTTCAAGACTCAGTCAGGAAGCTGAAGCTATGGCTGTTGGTTGTTTCAGCAGGACAGCGATCCAAAGCATTGTTCAAAATCTACCAAGGAATTCATGCAGAGGCACAGACACAATGTTCTAGAATGGCCATCCCAGTCCCCAGACACAATGTTCTAGAATGGCCATCCCAGTCCCCAGATACCATGTTCTAGAATGGCCATCCCAGACCCCAGACTTGGAACTGCAGCGGGCTGTCCACGCTCGGCAGCCATCAAACCTGACATTTTGTGAGGAGGAATGGTCCAAAAGACACCTGCAGCCAGAAATCAGGGATTTATCAGTGGCTATAAGAAGCGTCTACAGGCTGTTATATTTATCAGTGTCTATAAGAAGCGTCTACAGGCTGTTATATTTATCAGTGTCTATCAGAAGCGTCTACAGGCTGTTATATTTATCAGTGTCTATAAGAAGCGTCTACACTACAGGCTGTTATATTTATCAGTGTCTATAAGAAGCGTCTACACTACAGGCTATTATATTTATCAGTGTCTATAAGAAGCGTCTACAGGCTGTTATATTTATCAGTGTCTATAAGAAGCGTCTACAGGCTGTTATATTTATCAGTGGAAGCGTCTATATGGTGTTATATTTATCAGTGTCTATAAGAAGCGTCTACAGGCTGTTATATTTATCAGTGTCTATAAGAAGCGTCTACAGGCTGTTATATTTATCAGTGGAAGCGTCTACAGGCTGTTATATTTATCAGTGTCTATAAGAAGCATCTACAGGCTGTTATATTTATCAGTGTCTATAAGAAGCATCTACAGGCTGTTATATTTATCAGTGTCTATAAGAAGCGTCTACACTACAGGCTGTTATATTTATCAGTGTCTATAAGAAGCGTCTACAGGCTGTTATATTTATCAGTGGCTATAAGAAGCGTCTACACTACAGGCTGTTATATTTATCAGTGTCTATAAGAAGCATCTACACTACAGGCTGTTATATTTATCAGTGTCTATAAGAAGCGTCTACAGGCTGTTATATTTATCAGTGTCTATAAGAAGCGTCTACAGGCTGTTATATTTATCAGTGTCTATAAGAAGCGTCTACAAGCTATTATATTTATCAGTGGTTATAAGAAGCATCTATTCTACAGGCTGTTATATTTATCAGTGTCTATAAGAAGCATCTATTCTACAGGCTGTTATATTTATCAGTGTCTATAAGAAGCATCTATTCTACAGGCTGTTATATTTATCAGTGTCTATAAGAAGCGTCTATAAGCTGTTATATTTATCAGTGTCTATAAGAAGCGTCTACAGGCTGTTATATTTATCAGTGTCTATAAGAAGCGTCTACAGGCTGTTATATTTATCAGTGTCTATAAGAAGCGTCTACAGGCTGTTATATTTATCAGTCAGTGGCTATAAGAAGCATCTATTCTACAGGCTGTTATATTTATCAGTGTCTATAAGAAGCGTCTATTCTACAGGCTGTTATATTTATCAGTGTCTATAAGAAGCATCTACAGGCTGTTATATTTATCAGTGTCTATAAGAAGCGTCTACACTACAGGCTGTTATATTTATCAGTGTCTATAAGAAGCATCTATTCTACAGGCTGTTATATTTATCAGTGTCTATAAGAAGCGTCTATTCTACAGGCTGTTATATTTATCAGTGTCTATAAGAAGCGTCTACAGGCTGTTATATTTATCAGTGTCTATAAGAAGCGTCTACACTACAGGCTGTTATATTTATCAGTCAGTGTCTATAAGAAGCGTCTACAGGCTGTTATATTTATCAGTGTCTATAAGAAGGGTCTACAGGCTGTTATATTTATCAGTGTCTATAAGAAGCGTCTACACTACAGGCTGTTATATTTATCAGTGTCTATAAGAAGCGTCTACAAGCTGTTATATTTATCAGTGGAAGCGTCTACAGGCTGTTATATTTATCAGTGTCTATAAGAAGCGTCTACAGGCTGTTATATTTATCAGTGTCTATAAGAAGCGTCTACAGGCTGTTATATTTATCAGTGTCTATAAGAAGCGTCTACACTACAGGCTGTTATATTTATCAGTGTCTATAAGAAGCGTCTACAGGCTGTTATATTTATCAATGTCTATAAGAAGAGTCTACACTACAGGCTGTTATATTTATCAGTGTCTATAAGAAGCGTCTACAGGCTGTTATATTTATCAGTGTCTATAAGAAGCGTCTACACTAAGGCTGTTATATTTATCAGTGTCTATAAGAACGTCTACAGCTGTTATATTTATCAGTGTCTATAAGAAGCGTCTAACAGGCTGTTAATTATCAGTGGCTATAAGAAGCGTCTACACACAGGCTGTTTATTTTATCAGTGTCTATCAGAAGCGTCTACAGGCTGTTATATTTATCAGTGTCTATAAGAAGCATCTACAGGCTGTTATATTTATCAGTGTCTATAAGAAGCGTCTACAGGCTGTTATATTTATCAGTGTCTATAAGAAGCGTCTCAACTACAGGCTGTTATATTTATCAGTGTCTATAAGAAGCGTCTACAGGCTGTTATATTTATCAGTGTCTATAAGAAGCGTCTACAGGCTGTTATATTTATCAGTGTCTATAAGAAGCGTCTACAGGCTGTTATATTTATCAGTGTCTATAAGAAGCGTCTACAAGCTGTTATATTTATCAGTGGTTATAAGAAGCATCTATTCTACAGGCTGTTATATTTATCAGTGTCTATAAGAAGCGTCTACAAGCTGTTATATTTATCAGTGGTTATAAGAAGCATCTATTCTACAGGCTGTTATATTTATCAGTGTCTATAAGAAGCATCTATTCTACAGGCTGTTATATTTATCAGTGTCTATAAGAAGCATCTATTCTACAGGCTGTTATATTTATCAGTGTCTATAAGAAGCGTCTATAAGCTGTTATATTTATCAGTGTCTATAAGAAGCGTCTACAGGCTGTTATATTTATCAGTGTCTATAAGAAGCGTCTACAGGCTGTTATATTTATCAGTGTCTATGAGAAGCGTCTACAGGCTGTTATATTTATCAGTCAGTGGCTATAAGAAGCATCTATTCTACAGGCTGTTATATTTATCAGTGTCTATAAGAAGCGTCTATTCTACAGGCTGTTATATTTATCAGTGTCTATAAGAAGCATCTACAGGCTGTTATATTTATCAGTGTCTATAAGAAGCGTCTACACTACAGGCTGTTATATTTATCAGTGTCTATAAGAAGCATCTATTCTACAGGCTGTTATATTTATCAGTGTCTATAAGAAGCGTCTATTCTACAGGCTGTTATATTTATCAGTGTCTATAAGAAGCGTCTACAGGCTGTTATATTTATCAGTGTCTATAAGAAGCGTCTACACTACAGGCTGTTATATTTATCAGTCAGTGTCTATAAGAAGCGTCTACAGGCTGTTATATTTATCAGTGTCTATAAGAAGCGTCTACAGGCTGTTATATTTATCAGTGTCTATAAGAAGCGTCTACAGGCTGTTATATTTATCAGTGTCTATAAGAAGCGTCTACACTACAGGCTGTTATATTTATCAGTGTCTATAAGAAGCGTCTACAGGCTGTTATATTCATCAGTGTCTATAAGAAGCGTCTACAGGCTGTTATATTTATCAGTGTCTATAAGAAGCGTCTACAGGCTGTTATATTTATCAGTGGAAGCGTCTACAGGCTGTTATATTTATCAGTGTCTATAAGAAGCGTCTACAGGCTGTTATATTTATCAGTGTCTATCAGAAGCGTCTACAGGCTGTTATATTTATCAGTGTCTATAAGAAGCGTCTATAGGCTGTTATATTTATCAGTGGAAGCGTCTACAGGCTGTTATATTTATCAGTGTCTATAAGACGCGTCTACACTACAGGCTGTTATATTTATCAGTGTCTATAAGAAGCGTCTACAGGCTGTTATATTTATCAGTGTCTATAAGAAGCGTCTACAGGCTGTTATATTTATCAGTCAGTGTCTATAAGAAGCGTCTACAGGCTGTTATATTTATCAGTGTCTATAAGAAGCGTCTACAGGCTGTTATATTTTATCAGTGTCTATAAGAAGCGTCTACAGGCTGTTTTATTTATCAGTTGGAAGCGTCTACAGGCTGTTATATTTATCAGTGTCTATAAGACGCGTCTACACTACAGGCTGTTATATTTATCAGTGTCTATAAGAGCGTCTACAGGCTGTTATATTTATCAGTGTCTATAAGCGCGTCTACAGGCTGTTTATTTATCAGTGTCTATAAGAAGCGTCTAAGGCTGTTATATTTATCATGTCTATAAGAAGCGTCTACAGGCTGTTATATTTATCAGTCAGGTCTATAAGAAGCGTCTACAGGCTGTTATATTATCAGTGTCTATAAGAAGCGTCTACAGGCTGTTTATATTTATCAGTGTCTATAAGAAGCGTCTACAGGCTGTTATATTTATCAGTGTCTATAAGAAGCGTCTACAGGCTGTTATATTTATCAGTGTCTATAAGAAGCGTCTACACTACAGGCTGTTATATTTATCAGTGTCTATAAGAAGCGTCTACAGGCTGTTATATTTATCAGTGTCTATAGAAGCGTCTACAGGCTGTTATATTTATCAGTGTCTATAAGAAGCGTCTACAGGCTTTATATTTATCAGTGGAAGCGTCTACAGGCTGTTATATTTATCAGTGTCTATAAGAAGCGTCTACAGGCTGTTATATTTATCAGTGGAAGCGTCTACAGGCTGTTATATTTTCAAGTGTCCCTACAGAAGCTACCTACAGGCTGTTATATTATCAGGTTATAAAGCGTCTACAGGCATTATATTTATCAGTGGACGTCTATAGGCTGTTATTTTATCAGTGTTAGAAGCGTCTACAGGCTTGTTATATGTATCATGTTCCTATAAGACGCGTCTACACTACAGGCTGTTATATTTTATCAGTGTCCTATAAGGAAGTCGTTCTCAGGCTTGTTATATTTATCAGTGTCTAGTAAGAAGCGTCTACACTACAGGCTGTTATATTTATTCAGTGGCCTATAGAAGCGTCTACAGGCTGTTTATATTTATGAGTGGTCTATAAAGAAGCGTCTACAGGCTGTTATATTTATCAGTGTCTATAAGAAGCGTCTACAGGCTGTTATAATTTATCAGTGGCTATAAGAAGCGTCTACAGGCTGTTTATATTTATCAGTGTCTATAAGAAGCGTCTACAGGCTGTGTATATTTATCAGTGTCTATAAGAAGCGTTCTACAGGCTGTTATATTTATCAGTGGCTATAAGAAGCGTCTACAGGCTGTTATATTTATCAGTGTCTATAAGAAGCGTCTACAGGCTGTCATATTTATCAGTGTCTATAAGAAGCATCTACAGGCTGTTATATTTATCAGTGGCTATAAGAAGCATCTATTCTACAGGCTGTTATATTTATCAGTGTCTATAAGAAGCGTCTAAACTAAGGCTGTTATATTTATCAGTGTCTATAAGAAGCGTCTACAGGCTGTTATATTTATCAGTGTCTATAAGAAGTGTCTACAGGCTGTTATATTTATCAGTGTCTATAAGAAGCGTCTACACTACAGGCTGTTATATTTATCAGTGTCTATAAGAAGCGTCTACACTACAGGCTGTTATATTTATCAGTGTCTATAAGAAGCGTCTATATGATGTTATATTTATCAGTGTCTATAAGAAGCGTCTACAGGCTGTTATATTTATCAGTGTCTATAAGAAGCGTCTACAGGCTGTTATATTTATCAGTGTCTATAAGAAGCTAATACACTACAGGCTGTTATATTTATCAGTGTCTATAAGAAGCGTCTACAGGCAGTTATATTTATCAGTGGAAGCGTCTACAGGCTGTTATATTTATCAGTGTCTATAAGAAGCGTCTACAGGCTGTTATATGTATCAGTGTCTATAAGAAGCGTCTACACTACAGGCTGTTATATTTATCAGTGTCTATGAGAAGCGTCTACAGGCTGTTATATTTATCAGTGTCTATAAGAAGCGTCTACACTACAGGCTGTTATATTTATCAGTGTCTATAAGAAGCGTCTACAGGCTGTTTTATCTATGAGTGTCTATAAGAAGCGTCTACAGGCTGTTATATTTATCAGTGTCTATAAGAAGCGTCTACAGGCTGTTATATTTATCAGTGTCTATAAGAAGCGTCTACAGGCTGTTATATTTATCAGTGTCTTTAAGAAGCGTCTACAGGCTGTTATATTTATCAGTGTCTACAAGAAGCGTCTACACTACAGGCTGTTATATTTATCAGTGTCTATAAGAAGCGTCTACAGGCTGTTATATTTATCAGTGTCTACAAGAAGCGTCTACACTACAGGCTGTTATATTTATCAGTGTCTATAAGAAGCGTCTACAGGCTGTTATATTTATCAGTGTCTATAAGAAGCGTCTACAGGCTGTTATATTTATCAGTGTCTTTAAGAAGCGTCTACAGGCTGTTATATTTATCAGTGAAGCGTCTACAGGCTGTTATATTTATCAGTGTCTATAGGAGCGTCTACACTACAGGCTGTTATATTTATCAGTGTCTATAAGAAGCGTCTACAGGCTGTTATATTTATCAGTGTCTATAAGAAGCGTCTACAGGCTGTTATATTTATCAGTGTCTATAAGAAGCGTCTACACTACAGGCTGTTATATTTATCAGTGTCTTTAAGAAGCGTCTACAGGCTGTTATATTTATCAGTGGAAGCGTCTACAGGCTGTTATATTCATCAGTGTCTATAAGAAGCGTCTACACTACAGGCTGTTATATTTATCAGTGTCTATAAGAAGCGTCTACACTACAGGCTGTCATATTTATCAGTGTCTATAAGAAGCGTCTACAGGCTGTTATATTTATCAGTGGAAGCGTCTACAGGCTGTTATATTTATCAGTGTCTATAAGAAGCGTCTACACTACAGGCTGTTATATTTATCAGTGTCTATAAGAAGCGTCTACAGGCTGTTATATTTATCAGTGGCTATAAGAAGCGTCTACAGGCTGTTATATTTATCAGTGTCTATAAGAAGCGTCTACAGGCTGTTATATTTATCAGTGTCTATAAGAAGCGTCTACACTACAGGCTGTTATATTTATCAGTGTCTATAAGAAGCGTCTACAGGCTGTTATATTTATCAGTGGAAGCGTCTACAGGCTGTTATATTTATCAGTGTCTATAAGAAGCGTCTACAGGCTGTTATATTTATCAGTGTCTATAAGAAGCGTCTACAGGCTGTTATATTTATCAGTGTCTATAAGAAGCGTCTACAGGCTGTTATATTTATCAGTGGCTATAAGAAGCGTCTACAGGCTGTTATATTTATCAGTGTCTATAAGAAGCGTCTACACTACAGGCTGTTATATTTATCAGTGTCTATAAGAAGCGTCTACACTACAGGCTGTTATATTTATCAGTGTCTGTAAGAAGCGTCTACAGGCTGTTATATTTATCAGTGGAAGCGTCTACAGGCTGTTATATTTATCAGTGTCTATAAGAAGCGTCTACAGGCTGTTATATTTATCAGTGTCTATAAGAAGCGTCTACAGGCTGTTATATTTATCAGTGTCTATAAGAAGCGTCTACAGGCTGTTATATTTATCAGTGGCTATAAGAAGCGTCTACAGGCTGTTATATTTATCAGTGGCTATAAGAAGCGTCTACAGGCTGTTATATTTATCAGTGTCTATAAGATGCGTCTACAGGCTGTTATATTTATCAGTGTCTATAAGAAGCGTCTACAGGCTGTTATATTTATCATGGCTATAAGAAGCGTCTACAGGCTGTTATATTTATCAGTGTCTATAAGAAGCGTCTACAGGCTGTTATATTTATCAGTGTCTATAAGAAGCATCTACAGGCTGTTATATTTATCAGTGGCTATAAGAAGCATCTATTCTACAGGCTGTTATATTTATCAGTGTCTATAAGAAGCGTCTACACTACAGGCTGTTATATTTATCAGTGTCTATAAGAAGCGTCTACAGGCTGTTATATTTATCAGTGTCTATAAGAAGCGTCTACAGGCTGTTATATATCTATAAGAAGCGTCTACAGGCTGTTATATTTATCAGTGTCTATAAGAAGCGTCTACAGGCTGTTATATTTATCAGTGTCTATAAGAAGCGTCTACAGGCTGTTATATTTATCAGTGGCTATAAGAAGCGTCTACAGGCTGTTATATTTATCAGTGTCTATAAGAAGCGTCTACAGGCTGTTATATTTATCAGTGTCTATAAGAAGCATCTACAGGCTGTTATATTTATCAGTGGCTATAAGAAGCATCTATTCTACAGGCTGTTATATTTATCAGTGTCTATAGAAGCGTTACACAAGGCTGTTATATTTATCAGTGTCTATAAGAAGCGTCTACACTACAGGCTGTTATATTTATCAGTGTCTATAAGAAGCGTCTACACTACAGGCTGTTATATTTATCAGTGTCTATAAGAAGCGTCTATAGGCTGTTATATTTATCAGTGTCTATAAGAAGCGTCTACAGGCTGTTATATTTATCAGTGTCTATAAGAAGCGTCTACAGGCTGTTATATTTATCAGTGTCTATAAGAAGCTACTACAGGCTGTTATTTATCAGTGTCTATAAGAAGCGTCTAAAGGCAGTTATATTTATCAGTGGAAGCGTCTACAGGCTGTTATATTTATCAGTGTCTATAAGAAGCGTCTACAGGCTGTTATATGTATCAGTGTCTATAAGAAGCGTCTACAATACAGGCTGTTATATTTATCAGTGTCTATAAGAAGCGTCTACAGGCTGTTATATTTATCAGTGTCTATAAGAAGCGTCTACACTACAGGTTGTTATATTTATCAGTGTCTATAAGAAGCGTCTACAGGCTGTTTTATCTATGAGTGTCTATAAGAAGCGTCTACAGGCTGTTATATTTTCAGTGTCTATAAGAAGCGTCTACAGGCTGTTATATTTATCAGTGTCTATAAGAAGCGTCTACAGGCTGTTATATTTATCAGTGTCTATAAGAAGCGTCTACAGGCTGTTATATTTATCAGTGGCTATAAGAAGCGTCTACAGGCTGTTATATTTATCAGTGTCTATAAGAAGCGTCTACACTACAGGCTGTTATATTTATCAGTGTCTATAAGAAGCGTCTACACTACAGGCTGTTATATTTATCAGTGTCTGTAAGAAGCGTCTACAGGCTGTTATATTTATCAGTGGAAGCGTCTACAGGCTGTTATATTTATCAGTGTCTATAAGAAGCGTCTACAGGCTGTTATATTTATCAGTGTCTATAAGAAGCGTCTACAGGCTGTTATATTTATCAGTGTCTATAAGAAGCGTCTACAGGCTGTTATATTTATCAGTGTCTATAAGAAGCGTCTACAGGCTGTTATATTTATCAGTGTCTATAAGAAGCGTCTACAGGCTGTTATATTTATCAGTGTCTATAAGAAGCGTTCTACAGGCTGTTATATTTATCAGTGTCTATAAGAAGCGTCTACAGGCTGTTATATTTATCAGTGTCTATAAGAAGCATCTACAGGCTGTTATATTTATCAGTGGCTATAAGAAGCATCTATTCTACAGGCTGTTATATTTATCAGTGTCTATAAGAAGCGTCTACACTACAGGCTGTTATATTTATCAGTGTCTATAAGAAGCGTCTACAGGCTGTTATATTTATCAGTGTCTATAAGAAGCGTCTACAGGCTGTTATATTTATCAGTGTCTATAAGAAGCGTCTACACTACAGGCTGTTATATTTATCAGTGTCTATAAGAAGCGTCTACACTACAGGCTGTTATATTTATCAGTGTCTATAAGAAGCGTCTATATGGTGTTATATTTATCAGTGTCTATAAGAAGCGTCTACAGGCTGTTATATTTATCAGTGTCTATAAGAAGCGTCTACAGGCTGTTATATTTATCAGTGTCTATAAGAAGCTAATACACTACAGGCTGTTATATTTATCAGTGTCTATAAGAAGCGTCTACAGGCAGTTATATTTATCAGTGGAAGCGTCTACAGGCTGTTATATTTATCAGTGTCTATAAGAAGCGTTCTACAGGCTGTTATATGTATCAGTGTCTATAAGAAGCGTCTACACTACAGGCTTTTATATTTATCAGTGTCTATAAGAAGGCGTCTACAGGCTGTTATATTTATCAGTGTCTATAAGAAGCGTCTACACTACAGGCTGTTATATTTATCAGTGTCTATAAGAAGCGTCTACAGGCTGTTTTATCTATGAGTGTCTATAAGAAGCGTCTACAGGCTGTTATATTTATCAGTGTCTATAAGAAGCGTCTACAGGCTGTTATATTTATCAGTGTCTATAAGAAGCGTCTACAGGCTGTTATATTTATCAGTGTCTTTAAGAAGCGTCTACAGGCTGTTATATTTATCAGTGTCTATAAGAAGCGTCTACACTACAGGCTGTTATATTTATCAGTGTCTATGAGAAGCGTCTACAGGCTGTTATATTTATCAGTGTCTATAAGAAGCGTCTACAGGCTGTTATATTTATCAGTGTCTTTAAGAAGCGTCTACAGGCTGTTATATTTATCAGTGGAAGCGTCTACAGGCTGTTATATTTATCAGTGTCTATAAGAAGCGTCTACACTACAGGCTGTTATATTTATCAGTGTCTATAAGAAGCGTCTACAGGCTGTTATATTTATCAGTGTCTATAAGAAGCGTCTACAGGCTGTTATATTTATCAGTGTCTATAAGAAGCGTCTACAGGCTGTTATATTTATCAGTGTCTTTAAGAAGCGTCTACAGGCTGTTATATTTATCAGTGGAAGCGTCTACAGGCTGTTATATTTATCAGTGTCTATAAGAAGCGTCTACACTACAGGCTGTTATATTTATCAGTGTCTATAAGAAGCGTCTACAGGCTGTTATATTTATCAGTGGAAGCGTCTACAGGCTGTTATATTTATCAGTGTCTATAAGAAGCGTCTACACTACAGGCTGTTATATTTATCAGTGTCTATAAGAAGCGTCTACACTACAGGCTGTCATATTTATCAGTGTCTATAAGAAGCGTCTACAGGCTGTTATATTTATCAGTGGCTATAAGAAGCGTCTACAGGCTGTTATATTTATCAGTGTCTATAAGAAGCGTCTACACTACAGGCTGTTATATTTATCAGTGTCTATAAGAAGCGTCTACAGGCTGTTATATTTATCAGTGGAAGCGTCTACAGGCTGTTATATTTATCAGTGTCTATAAGAGGCGTCTACACTACAGGCTGTTATATTTATCAGTGTCTATAAGAAGCGTCTACACTACAGGCTGTTATATTTATCAGTGTCTATAAGAAGCGTCTACAGGCTGTTATATTTATCAGTGGCTATAAGAAGCGTCTACAGGCTGTTATATTTATCAGTGTCTATAAGAAGCGGTCTACAGGCTGTTATATTATCAGTGTCTATAAGAAGCGGTCTACACTACAGGCTGTTATATTTATCAGTGTCTATAAGAAGCGTCTACAGGCTTGTTATATTTATCAGTGGAAGCGTCTACAGGCTGTTATATTTATCAGTGTCTATAAGAAGCGTCTACAAGCTG
>NC_045167.1:27403881-27411381 GCF_900700415.2 Clupea harengus
GAATCAGAGCTGTCTCTCACTCAAAACCGGAAATATAAAAGCAGTTTTATTTTGGTGACTCTGGAGACAGTTGCATGTTCATCAAGAAAGCACAGAAAGCTACAAACAGCGTCATTTACAGAAATAACCAGTTATAATGCAGACATAACTAGTTATACTACAGACATAACCAGTTATAATACAGACATGACCAGTCAAGAGCTCATTAAGCTCTGCACCTGCGTAATGTTTTTAGATCAAAAAATACAATTTGAAGCTAAATACAACTGGATAAAAAAGATCAGCGGTTGAGAAAGGTCTTGTCGAGACACTAGATGCTTAATTTAGTTTAGACTTGTTATTTAGTTTGTGAGTGGAGAGAGGACGCGAGCACAGCCCCTTGCATCATCAGATGCACATTGGCAGCAGCAAATAAAATGTGTTTCTTGTAAACCGCAACAGGTCTCTTTCTATGTCTGTAATATGTGTGTGTAATCTTGATACAAACCGAACCACCACCGCCATGTTTTAAACCCTGGTTACAGCAGGGGACTTGTGTGTGTGTGTGTGTGTGTGTGTGGGTGGGTGTATGAACTGGCAGCATCCCATATTAGGAAAGACTCAGCAATGCAATGATTGTTATGCTATTATCTATTAAAAAAAACGTTTAAAACAGTAACCTGCTACAGCGGAAGTAAAGGCAATTGTATAAAACATGTTAAGGATATTTCTAGGATATTTCTTTCCTATTAGTAGGCTATCTAACGTTTCACACAACGCCATTGCTTAAAACACAGCTCATGTAGGTGACGGTAGCAATAATAGTAGGTCTACGGAACATTTCAAAGCCAAATTTGGACGTTAGCCTCTTATGCTGTTACTCGAGCATTTTTCTTTTATCTATTATTATAGCTAGCTACAAATAAGATTAGCTTAATTAACCTACCATGCTGCTGATTTTGATTTGATATTTATAATATAGATTATTTCGTTCAATCCAGTTCAGGTGGTGTGGCTTTGAAGTAAAACACAAATCAGATGTGTTTCTTGTAAACCGCAACAGGTCTCTTTCTATGTGTGTAATATGTGTGCGTAATCTTGATAAAAACCGAACCACCACCGCCATGTTTTAAACCCTGGTTACAGTGACACAGAATCACAGTCACACCCAGCACACACACAGCACACACACACACACACACACACACACACAGCTGACCACCCAGCCGGGTCTGACAGTAAGACAACACCAGACTGGCGCATGCAGGTGCCCGGTGCGCTCAGGACTCTCTGTCGCTCCACGCGGTGAGTTCTGTGGAGGAAACCGAGTCCCGCGCCTCGGGAGCTCGCGGAAAACTGGCCCTGCCCAGGAGCTCCTGCAGGTGTTTAATGTAGCTTATCGCCTCGCGCAGGGTCTCCACCTTGCTCAGTCTCTTGTCCTCGAGTTCGTGTGGAAGATGCTGGCGGAGGCGCGCGTATCCCTCGTTAACACAGCGCACGCGCTGTCTTTCTCGCTCGTTCCGCTTGCGGATGAACGCGGGCTCGAAGGAGTAGTCGTACACGCTGATGTGCGCGTTGAACGGCAGGTAAGAGAGGCGCGCGCTGTAGTGCTGCCCGCCGCACACCGGCCCCAGGTAGGTTGGCTCGAGATGCAACTGCAGCCCGAGCGCATCTCTGAACGGATGGGTCCGCGGGTCCACGGAAAACCCGGTCCGGGAGTAAGAGAACCGACCCAGGACGTCCTCTGAAAGTGCCATATCCTAGCAGTAAGAGGTATCGGAGACGGAGTGTTAGAAACATATCGCTACATGAATTAAATATATCAAAGACAGGAGAG
Organism: Clupea harengus; assembly: GCF_900700415.2. NCBI lineage: Eukaryota > Metazoa > Chordata > Actinopteri > Clupeiformes > Clupeidae > Clupea > Clupea harengus. The sequence goes on from NC_045167.1 coordinate 27,405,698, forward strand.
TAGAAACGAAACTACTTTTGAAAAAAAAAATCGACTTGGTCCTAAACTTTTATTCCTACACAGCAAAATCAGCAATAGGCTAATAGACAATAATAAAAGGTCGTTATCATCATCGGCATCCTGATAGCCTAGTTAGGGGTATGGTCTAACAGCTGGGATTGTGGCAAAGCTCACCTGTGAGCCGAGTCGCTCCTCTGTCATCCAAAAGCAGAGCGCAGTTTTTCTCAGACCTCATCCGCCTGACACTCGGCCGCTGCCGCTGGCGGATCAGTGTGAGCTGCTAGTCTCTGAGTTAGTTTCTATGTCTCCCCCCCCCCCCCCCCTGTGCCCGTTTAAAGCTCAGGTGGGATGTGGGATGCGTGAGGGGTGTGATCTAGCCTACGGGAGGGAGGAGAATCCCAGCACCTGCCCAAGCGGCCCCGTAGGGTAGCCTACTCTGACTCCTACTCTGACTTGACAGCGGCACCGCAAACTCAGAGCCTGCAAGCCCTTAACCTTCTTTGTTTTCTTTTGGATAATTGCGAGGACATTCTGACATAAATTGCTTCAGGTCCATCCAGTAATCTGCACCAAAGTGGCGTTTATTTCACTTTTCGTTCCAGGTTTTGCGCATGCTCAGACGGCGAGTCCTGTCAAGCAATCATGGACCCTAGGAGAGAAGCTGTCTGTCGATCTGTTGGCTTTTTACCTTTATTACTCCAGAGAGGTATATCGGTTTCACCTTACCACAAACGTTTTGACTTTGTCCTTTAATGGGAACGGGAGTGCAAACTCTTAATGCGGTTTAGGCTTGAGCTTGGACTACATTGAGGAGTTTGTGTTAGCTAGCTAACGCTAATTTCATACTGCGAGTTAGCTTCCTTTTAGCTAGTTCAGCTTTGTTTATTTTGCTACCTAGGTAGCACGGAAGCGCACCGCGTTTGTGCTGTTGTGCTTGGTATTTTGAATCTCACGTTTAGCGACATGCAGAATTGTGTGTTGCCTCAGATGTACTGGGTGTGTTATTCAGAGAATGTCAATTATTAGCGGACTTAAAAGGCTAACTGCAAGTTAGCTTTGGATGTAAGTTAGCTTTCAGTCAACAATGGACTGGGATCAGCCTGCTGGCTAGCAGTGGAGGTCTCCTGTCTTTGGTGTCTTAAGCCGTGCCGTTTGGCCTCCGTTAATAAGTGCCCTTTTTCCCTCAGCTCGAGGAGAAATGCACCGTTCTTCACAGTGTCGCTAGTGGGAAAGAAGACCTGACGTCAGGTACTGCACGTAGAGACTTTGACTCGCATTAGCTAAGTTCGTTTGCTTGTGATAGGTTCAGTTTGAAAGTTGCTACTGACTTCTGGTTCCAGGGTGAATGAAATGAACCTGAATCCATCCTGTGTGTGTGTGTGTGTGTCTGTGTGTGTCTCTGTGTCTGTGTGTGTGTGTGTCTGTGTGTGTGTGTGTGTGTGTGTGTGTGTGTGTGTGTGTGTGATCCATCAGGATGAATGAGATGAACCTGAGCCCAGTGGGAATGGACCAGCTGAGTGTGCCTGCCGTGAGCGCGAGCCACCTCGGGCTCCCCGTCTCCCCCACGCACGGCTCCATCACGTCAGGTAAGGAGCGCTCTTGTATTGGGTAGTATTTGAGTATGCTTGTGCTAGATAGTGTTTGGGTGGGTCTGAGGACTTGACTGTGTGTGTCCGCTGGTGTTTGAGTGGGTTCTTAGGGCTTGTGTGTGTGTGTGTGTGTGTGTGTGTGTGTGTGTGTGTGTGTGTGTGTGCTATCCTGACGGCTCGTGTGTGTGTGTGTGAGTGTGTGTACTATCCTGACTGCTCGTGTGTGTGTGTGTGTACTATCCCGACTGCTCGTGTGTGTGTGTGTGTGTGTGTGTGTGTGTGTGTACTATCCTGACTGCTCGTGTGTGTGTGTGTGTGTGTACTATCCTGACTGCTCGTGTGTGTGTGTGTGTACTATCCCGACTGCTCGTGTGTGTGTGTGTGTGTGTGTGTGTGTGTACTATCCTGACTGCTCGTGTGTGTGTGTGTGTGTGTGTGTACTATCCTGACTGCTCGTGTGTGTGTGTGTGTGTGTACTGTCCAGACTGCTCGTATGTGTGTGTGTGTGTGTGTGTGTGTGTGTGTGTGTGTGTGTGTGTGTGTGTGTACTATCCTGACTGCTCGTGTGTGTGTGTGTGTTCAGCAGGCCTGTCGGTGCCCATCCCCAGCCTGCCCCCCTCTCTGGGCGCCCTGCCCTCGGCGCTGTCCCTCATGTTGCCCATGGCGCCGCTGGCGGAGCGGGGGGGTGTGATGTGCGGCGCCCTGGGCCCGCTGCCCGACAGGAACTACCCCCTGCCCCCGCCCCCCTACCCCCACCTGGAGAGCAGCTACTTCAGGCACATCCTGCCAGGTACGCCATCCTGCCGACACCCTGTTAAGCACTGGAGGGGGTACCCTCTTAATCATGGCCAGGTACGCCAACACCCTGTTAAGCACTGGAGGGGGTACGCTAACACAGGGGTACCCTCTTAATCATGGCTTACACGGGGTGCCCTCTTAATCATGGCCAGGTACGCCATCCTGCCAACACCCTGTTAAGCACTGGAGGGGGTACGCTAACACAGGGGTACCCTCTTAATCATGGCTTACACAGGGTGCCCTCTTAATCATGGCCAGGTACGCCATCCTGCCAACACCCTGTTAAGCACTGGAGGGGGTACCCTCTTAATCATGGCCAGGTACGCTAACACAGGGGTACCCTCTTAATCATGGCCAGGTACGCTAACACAGGGGTACCCTCTTAATCATGGCCAGGTATGCTAACCTAAATTTCCCTCGGGATTAATAAAGTATCCATCTATCTATCTATCTATCTATCTAACGCAGGGGGACCCTCTTAATCATGGCCAGGTATGCTAACACAGGGGTACCCTCTTAATCATGGCCCGGTATGCTAACACAGGGTACCCTCTTAATCAGTGTTGGGAAAGTTCACTTTCTACATGAACTAGTTCAGTTCATAGTTCATAATTAAAAATGTTCAGTTCTTTTTTTCAATATGTTGCGAGCTATAATTTTTCTAAATTATTTCCACAGCCCATATAGAACCTCAGACAGCAACAATTTGATAAGTTCAACGCTGAAACTATGTGTGCGACACTGGTGGCTGCCGTTGCCAGATTGAAATCTCTATCTGTCTGCAATACCGCTCTCGGCCTCTAAGCCACTTTGGCGCTCTCACACTTGCCAGGCATAGACAGTAGAAGAATTCACACACAGCGATTGACTGGTTGGGCAACCCTGGTCTTAATCATGGCCAGGTACGCTAACGCAGGCGTAGTGACCAACTGACCAGATTTAGTTTACGTTTACATTTAGTTATGGCAGAAAGCACAGAACTGTTCACTGTTTCAACAGATTCAACAGATCTGGAATATCCAAATCAGGAAGACTGGCAACCCTGTTAATACTGTTTAAAGACTGGCAACCCTGTTAATACTGTTTAAAGACTGGCAACCCTGTTAATACTGTTTAAAGACTCTCTTCACCTGAATACAGCCCTCTGTATTGACCGTTGATGGAGATATACTTGTAGGTTGCTATAGAAACTAGAAGTAGATCCCCATTGGAACATTGTCCTGTCTCACCTCTCCTGTCTCACCTGTGGCCTGTCTCACCTGTGTCCCGTGTTGGTTTGCAGGTATCCTGTCCTACCTGGCTGACCGCCCGCCCCCCCAGTACATCCACCCCAGCAGCCTGAACCTGGACGGCCCCCTGTCAGTGTCCAGCGGTGCCGCCACCTCCGGGCTGGACCCCTACGGCGGGCTGGTGGGGGGGCATCACGAGGGGGCGCTGGATGGGGGTCTGGCGGGCATGGAGCAGTCCCGCGTGAGCAGTCCTGGGGAGGGCATGGGGGGGGGAGAGCTGGCGGGCATGGAGGGGGGCCGGGGGGTGGACGCGGCGGGGGTGGGGGTGCTGCCCCTGCAGGCGTCAGGGCTGGAGCTCCCCTCCGTGGTCCTGGAGCCGGAGCACATGGGGGGGGGGCGTGCGGGGGGGTTGGGGGAAGGGCTGCACCCCTCTGGGGGGTTGGGTCCGGGGGCGGGGGGCGGTGGCGGCGGCGGCGAGGGGGGGGGTTGGGGGAAGTGCTGCCCCCGGGGGTGGTCAGGGTGGTGCTCACCGGGTCCATGCCCCCCCCCACGGGGCACACAGGTGTGTGTGTCGGGCTGGAGCAGGGGGCCTCCGAGGCGCTGGGACCCGAGAGCGGCCTCGTGCTCGTCAACAACACTCTGCAGCTGGACGACTCCACCTCCAACAAGGAGAACATGGCCACCGCATTCAACATCTGTGAGTAATCAATAACAACAACAACAACAAATAAACATGGCCACCGCATTCAACATCTGTCAGTAATCAATAACAACAACAACAACAACAAATAAACATGGCCACCGCATTCAACATCTGTCAGTAATCAATAACGTCAACAAATAAACATGGCCACCGCATTCAATATTAATGAGTAGTCATCAATAACAACAACAACATCAACAAATAAACATGGCCACCGCATTCAATATTAATGAGTAGTCATCAATAACAACAACAACATCAACAAATAAACATGGCCACCGCATTCAACATCTGTGAGTAATCAATAACAACAACAACAACAATAACATCAACAAATAAACATGGCCACCGCATTCAATATTAGTGAGTAGTCATCAACAACAACAACAACAAATAAACATGGCCACCGCATTATAAACCTGTGAGTAGAATCATCAATAACAACAGCAACAAATAAACATGGTCACCGCATTTAACAGTGCTACAATTAGGATAAGATAATCATTATAACAACTGTGGTCATGATCATAACCACTCAACAAGAGTGATTAAAACTGTGTGTGTGGTGTGTCTGTGTGTGGTGTGTGTGTGTGTGTGTGTCTGTGTGTCTGTGTGTGTGTGTGTGGTGTGTGTGTGTGTGTGTAGGGTGTACTCTGTGTGACCGCTCCTACCCTTCAGACTGTCCTGAGCACGGCCCCGTCACATTCATCCAGGACACGCCCATCCAGACCAGGGCCCGCCTCTCTCTGCCCCGCCCCCTTTGTCTGCGCGTGTCGGTGGCTGATGAGCCAATCGGTGAGCAGATGGCATTCTATTGGCTTTTACTCAGGATAAATATATACTTATATAATATACTTACTAATTAGCATCTAACTCGTGTGTGTGTGTGTGTGTGCGGGCGGGCGTGTGTGTGTGTGTGTGCGGGCGGGCGTGTGTGTGCGTGTTCCAGGTGTGTTTGCTCGAGAGACTAACCCGTGTGTTACAGGTGTGTGTGTGTGTGTGTGTGTGTGTTCCAGGTGTGTGTGCTCGAGAGACTAACGTGTGTGTGTGAGTGTTACAGGTGTGTGTGCTCGAGACACTAGTGTGTGTGTGTGTGTGTGTGTGTGTGTGCAGTGTTTCCCCTAGGTTTATAGCTTTGGGGTGGGGTGGGGGGGGGGACACTTAAAGGAATCATGGTGTTCATGTGTTTATTTTAATGACAGCAGTCAATATAACAACTGAACAATTATTTTAACTACATTGAACTAAACATCGGAACGTTTCTTTTTATGACAATTATCCACAAAGTGTGCAGCTTTTGTCACTGCAGTGGTGTATCTTCCTGGTCTTCCTGGAGAACATGTCCAGAGCCTCTTCATATTGGAA
>NC_045167.1:27416381-27421381 GCF_900700415.2 Clupea harengus
TGTTTCAACTTTTGATTCGCGCTCAAAATATTAGAACTTTCTAAACTTTGTATTCGCGGGGAAAATATTAGACCTTTGTTTTCGCGTGCAAATTGTTATAGTTGTATACAAATTCTTAGAATTTTATGTAACCCCACCCCCTCCCCCTCTCCCACTGTTTGTGTTGCGTTGCAAGCTTTTTTTACCCATGGCGGCGTGGTAGTCGGGAGCTGTACTCCGCAATGTCACTCGCCAAGTGGCGGAGCATCGACCACAATTTAGTCGCCAGCCCAAAAATCTACACGCCATTGGCGCTTGCCGGGTGTCAATTTCGAGCCCTGGGTGTGTGTGTAACAGAATTCTGTGTGTGATTAATTTGTGTGCATAGTGTGTATGTGTGAGTGTGGCTGAATACTGTGTGTAACTCAGTTGTGTGTGTGTGTGTGTGTGTGTGTGAGAGGCCGACGGACATTAACGGGTTGTGTGTGTGTGTGTGTGTGTGTTTCAGGCCAGAAGAACTTCCGCTGCAGTTTGTGTGAGAAGTCTTTTACCCAGAAGGCCCACGTGGCGTCTCACATGGTCATACACACCGGCGCGCGCAACCTGAAGTGTGACCACTGCGACAGGCTCTTCATGCGCAAACAAGACCTCAAACAGCACCTCCTCACACACACACAGTAAGGACACACACACACACACACACACACACCCTCACTCACACACAGTAAGGACACACACACACACACACACACACACACACACACACATGGTCATACACACACACACACACACACACACACACACACACGGTCATACACACCGGCGCTCGCAACCTGAAGTGTGACCACTGTGACAGGCTCTTCATGCGCAAACAAGACCTCAAACAGCACCTCCTCACACACACACAGTAAGGACACACACACACACACACTCACACACACACACACACAGTAAGGACACACACACTCACACACACATACACACACACACACGGTCACACACACACACACACAGTAAGGACACACACACTCACACACACATACACACACACACACGGTCACACACACACACGGTCACACACACACACACACTCACTCACTCACACACACACACACACACACACACACAGTAAGGACACACACACACACTCACCACACACACACACACACACACACACACAGTAAGGACACACACACACACACACACACACACACACACACACACACAGTAAGGACACACACACACACACACACACACACACACACACACACACACACACACACACACTGATGCGTTCCTCTCTCTTCTTCCAGAGACAGTCAGATCCGCTGCCCTAAGTGTGACACACACACACACACACACACTCATGCGTTTCTCTCTCTCTTCCCCCAGAGACAGTCAGATCCGCTGCCCCAAGTGTGACAAGCGCTTCCTGAAGAGCAACCACCTAAAGAAGCACCTGAACTCGCACGACGGTCGCCGCGACTACATCTGTGAGAAGTGCAGCAAGGCCTTCCTCACCAAGTACCACCTGACCAGGCACCTCAAGATCTGCAAGGGGCCCCCCCAGACGAGTCGGGGCAGGCCACAGAATCACCGGGGGACACGGGGGGGAGCGGAGGAGGAGGAGGAGGAGGACGATGAGGAGGAAGAAGAGGAGGAGGAGGAGGAGGAGGAGAGGGAAGATGAAAGCGCAGCAGTGGGACCTGAGGACATAGCTGGCTCACAGGACTGTGGACTGGAGGAGGGGGGGTACCCCTCGAACACAGCCCCCTCACCCGACCCCTGACCCCTCACCCCAACCCTGACCCCTCAACCCCATCCCTGCCCAGACAGACTGCACTGTGCCAACCCCCCTGCCTCCTGTTGTTTATCCACTTCCTGGTCTTGTTTATCCACTTCCTGGTCTTATTTATCCACTTCCTGGTCTTATTTATCCACTTCGCCCAGATCTCATTTCACCAGAGCAGGAAGTTATTTCAGTCATGTGACGGACTATGAACCAATGACTTGGCAGAAAAAAACGGGTTATAGCTGTTACTGTGTATGTCCCACGTGTTTGATCTCCTCTCCTCTCCTGTCCTCTCCTCTCCTCTCCCAACTCTGTCCCTCTTAAAGGGGAAGATTTCATTTTGTTAACAGAAGTATGATGTCATAAATATTTAATTAATGTCAGGAATGGCTTCCGTCTTAGTGTGTGTGTGTTTCCCCCCACACACACTTAATTTGTACTTCCTGTCCCCCCCCCCCCACACACTTCATGGGTCTGTTTGAAAACCCATAACATGCTGTCTAACAAGGTGTCTAACAAGGTCTCTACGGAGGACAGCAAGGCATCAGGGACTGTTCCAAACCGTTATTCTGTCTCTTCCTGTTTTGTAAGATAACTTAAAATCTTTGCGTGACGGGTCATTTTTCAAGGTAGCATCGATGCATCCTTGAGGCTGCCTATTACCCATAAATCTGTGCGCCAGCTCCCTCTGGCAACTGCAAATTGTAAAAACAAAGATGGCGGACCAAACTCCGCTGACGGCCGTGTTTTGTATGTAAATGTACATTTTTCTGCGTTTTCTCGCTTAGATTTTTCAAAGGTTATCGAGAAATAGACACTGTACTATCCGATAACGTCGTTATTGTAACCAGCAATAATGAATGATGTGATTTGCGAGGCGTCAGTCAGCCAACTTTCTGACATTAGCACGTTAGCCTACGTCAGATGGCCTAACGTTCTTTCGACGTACCAACGTCACACTTTACCGTACATGCTAAAAGGCCGTTTGAAAACAACATGTTTTTAGATGCCTTCACCCAGAAGACATATCTCGTCAGACACTTGTCTAACGAGAGATCAGGCATCAAGACAGCTACCTAAGTTTTCAAACAGGCCCTATTTGTACTTCCTGTCCCCCCCCCCCCCACACACTTCATTTGTACTTCCTGCTCTGGTGTTTTACTTGATTGTGTAATACTTTTGGTATTGATCCCTGTTTGTCCTGATCATGCTGAATATGATTGATTGATTGGTATTGATCCCTGTTTGTCCTGATGATGCTGAATATGATTGATTGATCGGTATTGATCCCTGTTTGTCCTGATGATGCTGAATATGATTGATTGTTTTTCAGTAATTTTATAACCTCATGACCAATATAAGCATTTCCCTGTCGGCATCTCGCTTTAGATGGACAGCCTTTCTTTTGCACTAAACAATGTTTTGAGGGTGTGTGTGTGTCTGTGCATGCGTGTGTGTCTGCGTCTGTGCATGCGTGTGTGTGTGTGTGTCTGTGTGTCTGCGTGTGTGTGTGTGTGTGTGTGTGTGTGTATATGTGTGTGTCTGCGTGTGTGTGTGTGTATATGTGTGTCTGCGTGTGTGTGTGTGTGTGTATGTGTGTGTGTGTGTGTGACTGACGCCTTTATAAAAACGCTCTCAGTTGGCCTGCACTTCTGTGTGTTTTGTTCCTTCCAGATATCCAGTGGAAAGACAACGTTTGTGAAGACTTCAAAATGTCATAAAAAGCTTTCTCTTGATCAACGGATCAGCACAGGCTCACAGGGAGGGAAAGTAAACGAGTCGCCCCCTGGCGGTGGTGGCGGCGCTTGGCGAAATTAATGGGATTCTCCATGGAGACGATGTTAGAGAAACATAAATCTCCGCCTGCATCGAACGGGTAGTGGAATAGCTTCCATGACATATGCTTTGAAATAAACGTAATCGACTCTGGTGATCGTAGATTAATCTAAGCCACAACTTTAATTGTTTAGTTTGACTTTTTTTGAGTTTGTAAGGAGGTTATAAGGAACTACAATGAATATTTCGCACAGATGACGTAATCGGTTTGCGCGGCTCAACGAGCTGATCAAAATGCCTGGATATTTCTGTAATAACAAAAATGCTTCTTCGCCTGGGGTTACCTAGGTTACCCAGTTATGCTTCACCTTACGCAGTTATGGCGATGGCCATGTACTCACACACGGGTGGATATTAGTACACATTAACTGAATAGGTGACCATGCTGCTCGCCTCGCTGTCTTTGAGTTCGCTACAGTGCGATCAAAGCAGATACTCTCATACTCCACCAGGACTACTTCAGCGTGTTTGTATCATATTGAGGTACAAGTAGCTGTGTTTTGTTTTGCGAACATAATGTTCCAGTTAAACCTTTTAAACACGTAGACAATGTAGCTCATAGCTTGACTTGGGGAAATGAAGCTTGTTTGAATTGAACTGATGCGGCATGCCTTAGATAAAGATCTTTTATGCCACTCATTGCAAATAAGAATACTATGAGAGACGCCAAAATGCTAAATGTCTGCTGTTAAAAGCCGTCTGAAGGTTTGCTGGGCGTGGTTATAAAACGAATTTGACCCAAATGCTTAAGGCCAAACCAATCGATCACAGACACACGTAAGGCAAGCTAGGTCAGAGACTAGACTGTCGGAGAGAGCAGACGGCGAGAGGGAGTTTCGTTCAGGAAGTCGTTTTGCTTCTATTCATAATGGCAACTTCAGTTAAGTTGAATACCGGAGCAGAAATGCCCAAAGTTGGTCTGGGTACTTGGAAGGTGAGTGTGAAATGTTTTGTTAACCGCGCTTATGTATCTTTTTGGCAGAGGGAGAGAAGAGAGATTGTCACCGCAACAAAGTCACATCGTTTGCCCTTTTCAAATCCACCTTATTCAAATCACTTTTCTCGTTGTGTCAATGTCATGTTCACGTTAAAGATGCGTCTTTTATATTTATGTAAGCATGTATGATCGTGCAGGAGGGAAACACGTTTGTGCAGTTGGATGTACAGTTCGAGTTCTGTAACAGCCGTCATGTGCTCAACCTGTTTGTGTGTGTGTGGACTGAAGGCGGCACTATTATAGAAATGTCGCTATTTTTAATGTCCACTTTTGTAACACAACTACGATTTTCCTGCAACGTTTTCCTCACAAACGTCAGTTACATTGACGCAGTACCGAGGGCCGATCACGGCGCACTCGGGGAAGTGTGGTAAGATGAGACGGTTAATGCTTGCA
>NC_045167.1:27428881-27431381 GCF_900700415.2 Clupea harengus
TGAAGTCTCATGTGCAACAACACACACACACACACACACACACATTTAGTCCCACTTAGCTGTTACTGAAGTGTCTTGCGTAAAGACACACATATTCACTCCAAATGTGCCGTTACTGAAATGATTTTGTGTTGTCATGTTAAGGTTAAGATGTCGGGGTCACAACATCACATGTTCTAAAGCACATGATTGACCTGAGTGAAAGGTCAGGGTACCATGGAAATGGATTTATGGGTCATCACTCACATGTATTTACTCCACTCTCGTGTGTGTGTTTTGTGTGTGTGTTTACTCCCGTCATGGGTGTGTGTCTGTGTCTGTGTGTGTGTGTGTGTGTGTGTGTGTGTGTGTGTGTGTGTGTGTGTGTGTGTCTTTCCTGACTCTATCTACAGAAGCACTTCTTGTCTGTGTGTGTGTGTCTCTGTGTGTGTCTCTGTTTGTGTCTCTGTGTGTGTGTGTGTGTGTGTGTGTGTGTGTGTGTGTGTGTCTTTCCTGACTCTATCTACAGAAGCACTTGTGTGTGTGTGGTGTGTGTGTGTGTGTGTGTGTGTGTGTGTGTGTGTGTGTGTGTGTGTGTGTGTGTGTGTGTGTGTGTGTGTGTGTGTGTGTGTGTGTGTGTGTGTGTCTTTCCTGACTAACTCCAAAAGCACTCCCTGTTGTAGTCACCATGTTCTGGATGGCAGCATTTTTATATTTGTTCTGATGCATTTAGTTAATATGTTTACATCCAACTTTACATTAAAGCCCTTGCTTTGCCTGGTCAGGGTGTCTCTTTCTCTGTATGTATGTATACACGTGTGCATGTGTGTGTTCATATATTTATACACATATATGTGTATGTGTGTTCATATATATACACATATATGTGTGTGTGTGTTCATATATATGTGTGTGTGTTTTCATATATATATACACATATGTGTGTGTTCAGCAGAGGCGTCTTTGTCTGGTTTTGATATAAAATAACACCCCAAGATGTTTCTAAAGCAGAAAGCACTGTCACGCATCCAGGAACCACACAGTGACTGTAGGATCCATGTACTGCTTTACTTTTCAACAGAGCGAGAAAAATACACTTCTTCTCTTAACACATCAGACACTTATCTTAACACACACACTTATCTTAACACACACACTTATCTTAAAACACACACTTATCCTAACACACACACTTATCTTAACAGGAGTTACAGACAGCATACATCATGAACAGAGAACATTCTGGAATCACAGACAGACTTCTAGCCGCTGAATCCACACAAGCAAAACGGCAGCTGAAATATAATATGAAATATAGACTTTAATTATTCATCGCCGTGATGAAACCAGTGTCAAGCTTCCTGACGATGTCCATCAACTTCAATTAACGCCGTTTGAACTTCTAAATGAAGATTTTTTGTAAGTTGTATCCGTAGATTTAGTTCATTCTTTGTGTATACATCTTTCAGGTGTGGTAGTGTGTCAGAATAATAATAATAATAATAATGGCTGTGTGTTATAAAAGCACAATGGTGTGTTGGAGTGAACTGAAGTCAATAGACACCGTAAACCTAAGAATAGCCGTTCCCAAAAAATTGTATAGCTTGACGCCGGTGCCATAGGTGAGGGTGAAGGATCGAGCCGGTGCCATGGAGCCATTTGTGTTCGTGACTTTACTGCAAAATTCCGCCGTCGACTCGAGCTTCAGGTAATTCAGCCGTCGACTCGACCTTCACGTAACATACCTAGAAACTCTATGGTTTAACAATCTCATGTTGGTGCTGCCGGAAGAAATACAATAATAATAATTCATTTAATTTGTAATGCACTCTTCTTTCAGAAGAATCTCAGAGTGCCAACATATATGTCATTATTTTGTCGTTCTCAGAGTTGAAGTCCTGATCGAAGAGCAAAATATGATGTCACTTGTATGTCTGTAGTTCCGGCACCGCAATGGAAACAGAAAGGCTTAAAGGACCGATTAGGGGGGGCGGTCCTGTAGACGTTCTAAAGGACCGATTAGAACCAAAGTACTGACTGGCCTCACAGGAATGTTGAGCTGTGTGTTCTGTAATCAGATGAAGTGGTGCTGGAGTCTGGTGTTCTGTGGTGTGTGTGAGAGTGTGTGTGTGTGTGCGTTAAGGTTGTGTGTGTGTGTGTGTGTGTGTGTGTGTGTGTGTGTGTGTGTGTGTGTGTGTGTGTGTGTGGTGTTCATTGTAAGATGGTGGTTGGCTGTATGGTGCTGGAGTTAAGGCACTGGGACTTGGCACACTGAAAAATAACAGCCTGAGGTTATATCTGTCCAAAAGCACAAATACTCAATCTTCTTTTAGACAGTGTGTCTGTGTGTTTGTTTGTGGTGTTACATCTGTGTGTGTGTGAGTGTGTGTGTGTGTGTGTGTGTGTGTGTGTGTGTGAGAGACACACACACTGGTCCAGCTCAGTATTCTGCATCCAGAGGGAAGTCTTTGTGCTGGGAGGCCCTGTTAGGGAAAAAAACATATCAGCTGAGTACACACAG
>NC_045167.1:27436381-27506381 GCF_900700415.2 Clupea harengus
TATGTTGCTAAGGTTACCTTGCTGACGATGAACAGCTCCTCCCTTTTGGCCACACCCTGCTGCATCATCCTCTGTAGCCCCGCCCCCACCTCGGCCTCGTTCTCGTACACGTACGCTCCGTCGATGTGGCGGTAGCCCGCCAAGATGGCCGCCTCCACGGCCTGCTCCACCTGCCCTGGAGATGCCTGGGGTCAAAGGGGGGAGGTCAAAGGTCAGGACGTATGAGCATCTACGAGAAAACCACGTCTGACAACCGGCCTTAATAACCCAATAACAACATCTACTGGAGGCCACTAACCCTATCCCTGACCCTGATAACCCCAATCCTGACCCTGACCCTAACCCTGACCCCTGACCTAAAGCGCCTGGAGCACATTGGACCATGCCTCGATGTTAGGGTTAGGGTTAGATGCTAGCTGCTGACTAACTAAACTAAAGCTCTTTTTGTCCATTTAATAATCAGAGCATTCACAACCACACTCAAATCAGCAGGGGGAGTCGTGGAGAAGCAGTTTACGGCATGCAGCTCTCTCTCTCTCTTTCTCTCTCTCTCTCCCTCCTTCCCTCTCTCTCTCTCACGCTGATTGTGTCTTCTGTGGGAAATGGAATAAGGGCCGAAGGTTCTATTTAAAACCGCAAAAAGCAAGCAGGCTAAGAAACCGAACTATTATCGCCAACCCCGTTGATCCGCCTAAACGACTTTGGCCCGTTTAGGCTCCGACTGACCTACTGCTTTGAAGAAACACATTTGATTTGAAACACTGGTAAACTGTCTATAGGGTTAGGGTTATAATAATAATAATAATAATTATTATTTATTTTATTTGTAATGCACTCTTCATTCAAAAGAATCTCAGAGAGTGCCAACATATTAGAAACTAACTATAATAATACAATAAAATAAAAATGAATTAACATAAGCATAATAGAAAACTTTTTAACATTTTAACATACGATTTAACACAAGGCCAGAAATGCCTTCCTTAATAAAAATGTTTTTAGTCCAGCTTTAAAGGAGTCCAGCGTCTGCGTTGCCCTTAGGTGGTCAGGGAGGCTGTTCCATAAGCGTAGCGCTGCCGAGCAAAAGGCCCGGTCGCCCATGGTGCGGAGCTTGGTTTTGGGGACGCGTGGACAGTTTTCTCCTTACTGCCGAGATTCGAATCACAATAAAATGAGTTCACTTGACATGCAAAAAACTCACTGACTGAATGATTGATATCTGTGAATACACACACACACACACACACACACACACACACACACACACACACATGAAATACATTCAAAACAGGCGAACAAGCGATTTATGAGTGGGAAATTAAAGAATGACAGAACAGATTGAATATCACCGGGGAACATCACCTGAGCCCAGTTTCTCCATCAAAATCTCTGAAAAACGCACTTCTACACACACACACACACACACACACACACACACACACACACACTGTTTCCACGCATTCTTTCCTGCATGCCAAGCATTTTTTCTTGAGTTTCTTGAATTTCTTATTGAGTCTAAACGGTTCGCATTTAAATGCACAAATGTTTTATTTTATTCGCAGGGACAGCTGAAAGGAGTGCGACGTCACGTCCAACTTATTATTAAATACTCGCTCACCACTAATCAATGGAAACAAAATATTACATCTATTACGTTACGTCATTATTTTACTTTACGTCATTATTTCTGTTTTTATTCCAGAGAGGTAGCGCACAGACGCGGCTCAAATGAACCCCTGATCATCACCTTCCATGAATAAACAGCAACAAGCACAGAACAGCCAGAGAACACACACTTTATACCTACCCTCCATGTTCCTAAGCCCAGAACGGGCATGCAGCCGCCGGTGTTGAGGCTCACGGACGTCGTCATCACCGTAGGGAGAGCGAGACTTGATATCTGTCAGAGAGAAAGTGTCGCTGGTCTTTGCCGGAGTTCCCACGGGGATACGTGTTGAAAGCGCGAAGCAGACTTAGGAAACGGTGTAAGACATAGACAAATATACATGTATGTGGTGTAAGAGTGGACAAGTGCGTCGCTGATTGGTTAGGTCTATGCTCCGCCCCTGGTTAATAGTTCTCTTTCTCATAGTCATCTCTCTCTTGTACTTCTGTTCTCCACTGAGCAGTGGGCCATTACTGGAGCTGACCAGCAGAGGGCGCTCCACTTTAAACCAGGCTGCTGTCGGGCTGTGACGTACAATACGGGAAACAAAATCCTCACCAGTAACTTTGTCAGTGGCGATTTAGACTTGAAATCGACTTGCTCGTAGCATCTTAGTTTCCTCAATCATGATGCAGTTTTTGGTGAGTACGTTATTGTATTGTCCGCTATGGCCACGGTCAATCCACCCTAAGACTGTTTATCTTGCGAACTATACAAATAGTGGGTAGAGCATCTCAAATGTACACTCTTAGCCTGCTAGCCATTAGCTTAAAGAAATTGACTGACATTGGCCGAACAGCCTCGGAGTTCCAGCTTGCGCTGTTAACGCGTAATGAGTTTGACTTCTTACTCTCCCAAATATCAACAATCTCGCCATTGTCAGAATCATACCCATCATTTAATTACCGGAAGCAGTCAAATCGCAATCATTGGGGTGCTAGCCAACATAGCTTGTTTTGGTTTTCTAATGAAGTGATCTGCTAAAGTGAACTACCGGTAAATATATTCTACCGACTAGCGAGTAGACTAGTCTAGTTATCGCGGAACTTCCATAGCGAATTGAGTGAAACATGGCGCTACTGAAGATGCGTCTTTATCGTCAGTGTAATGAAATATAACCTAATGCCACTCTTATCACGTACTCTCACTCTCACAGGTCGGGTTCACTTTGGGTAACGTGGTCGGAATGTACCTGGCCCAGAACTATGAGGTAAGTGGGCTTAGCATGGTGATCACGTCTCTACAACACCTCCGTGTCACACACACACACACACACACACACACACACACAAGGATGCAAACTATTCAAGTCCTGCTCTGGCTGTGTTAAACATGCTGTGCTGTATGGTGTTATATATATATATATATGGCTGTGTTAAACATGCTCTGCTGTGCTGTATGGTGTTAAATATATATATGGCTGTGTTAAACATGCTGGGCTGTGCTGTGCTGTGCTGTGCTGTATGGTGTTATATATATATATATATATGTATATATATATGGCTGTGTTAAACATGCTGTATGGTGTTATAGATGTGGCTCCTGCTGCCCAACATGTAGAGCAAAGCGCTAACAACACTGACATCATGGGTGCAGTAAACAGGGAGCCCACGTACTGATGAACACGTATAAATGTACTGAATAAACACTTTACTTTACACTCAGCCCTTTCAGCCCTTAGAGCTTGGGCTTGTTTGCTCATTCGTGTTTAACAGATCCTCTGTTTATCCTGTGTGTGTAGTAATACCTGTCCCCTACCTGTGTGTGTTTGTGTGTGTGTGTGTCAGGTACCCAACATTTCGAAGAGGATTGAAGAGTTCAAGAAGGATGTGGAGGCCAAGAAGAAGCCCCCGGAGTGAGCCACAGCGGGTGGGGACGAGGAGGAGGAGGAGGAGGAGGAGGGGGGGGGGGGTGGTGTGTGATCTGATGGGACACATCATCCTGATTCATATGAGAGTGTTTTGTAAGGACTTCCTGATTTATATGAGGGTTTGTACAGACTGAGGAATACCATGACAACCATCATGCTCCTGGGAGTGCAATGACAACCATCATCCTCCTCAGGACACCATGACGACCATCATGCTCCTCAGGATACCATGACAACCATCATGCTCCTCAGGATACCATGACAACCATCATGCTCCTCAGGATACCATGACAACCATCATGCTCCTCAGGACACCATGGCAACCATCATGTTCCTGGGTTCTGTGTGTGTGTGTGTCTGTGCGTGTGCGTGTGCGTGTGCGTGTGCGTGTGTGTGTGTGTCCAGCATAGCCTCCTCTGAGGGGGTGGGCACCTCTTACTGGTCATGAGACACAGATCATCATGTAGTCACAGGCATCCCAAACACAAAAGCACTACCAAGCTCTAATGGCATGGGGCTGATTTCTTTACATAAACACACATATATAAATATAAACACACACATCTAAATATAAGCGTGTGGCGTTGCACATATATAAATATAAGCGTGTGGCTTGGCTCATATATAAATATAAGCGTGTGGCGTTGCACATATATAAATATAAGTGTGTGGGGTCGCATTGCAATGTGTGTTCTATAGATTAGTTTGTGGAATCTATCCTTTGACATTGGGTTAGGGTTATATAATACTCTTAAGGTTATATAATTCTCTAACCCATCCTTGGATATTGGCCTTTGCACTGGAACTACATCAAACTGGAGAGAGAGAGAGGGGGGGGGGTACTTGGCTTTCCTGCGTGTCGAAGGCCTGATGTGCTTTTATTAAACTGGATCCTTCCTTCATACCGGCTCCCGAGTCTAATTACTGTACTGTAGTATGTTATTCATTACTAATCTGTGTTTAGTATGTTATTAATTACTAATCTCTACTTACTTCTTACTTACTTCTCAGGGGGGGCAATTTTTTAAATATTGATTAAGGCGACCCATTCAGTAGGTACAATAAGCAAGACAATTGTATCAATTGTGTTATTAGTTGATTAACTCATACAGCAGTACTTTTTTGTACACTAGGTGGCAGCACACAAGAGAAAGAGCTCAACTTGTAATGCAGCAATTAAATATCACTGCGGCGGTTGTTTTGAGGAGGGGGGGGGGGGGGTTGCCTGTCCCTGTGTGTTTCTACCATGCATACATGACTGACTGGCTGACAACTTTTCCTTGCCCTCGGTGAAAAAATCATGGTGTCAAGCAAAGATGTTAAATAGAAATTCATAAGGACTTATGAAAAGACAACCGCTGTGCTGCACACACACACAGTATGTCAAATGGCAGACTTGTAAATAAGGTCTTTAAAATTGTAGTGGCCAAAGTTTCGGGGGTTTTCCTTTAACCCTGTTCCTATTCCCTAATGCTTTTACCGTCTGGAGAGTGCGGGTTCAGATTTGTCAGACTTGCAGCCATTTCCCGTAACGAATCCAAATTGCGTTACCGAAACATTTATTGAAAAGTAAATAAACATGAAAAATAAATGCTGATATTTCAGTGTCCTTTAGATCTTTAGTTTAGCCGGTGCTTCCACGGTCAGGTCTACGACCTGGCCAAGACTCCATTTGAGTCGGCTGAGGCTGAGGTCAATGAGGTCACTTATAGTGATCACTAGTTATCACCTTTAAACCTCTTGATCACTAGTTATCACTTTACACCTTTAAACCTCTTAAAGTGATCACTAGTTAGCACCTTTAAACCTCTTAAAGTGATCACTAGTTATCACCTTTATACCTCTTATAGTGATCACTAGTTATCACCTTTATACCTCTTATAGTGATCACTAGTTAGCACCTTTAAACCTCTCATAGTGATCACTAGTTAGCACTTTATACTTTTATACCTCTTATAGTGATCACTAATCACCTTTAAACCTCTTATAGTGATCACTAGTTAGCACCTTTAAACCTCTTATAGTGATCACTAATCACCTTTAAACCTCTTATAGTGATCACTAGTTAGCATCTTTAAACCTCCTATAGTGATCACTAGTTAGCACCTTTAAACCTCTCATAGTGATCACTAATCACCTTTAAACCTCTTATAGTGATCACTAGTTAGCATCTTTAAACCTCTTATAGTGATCACTAATCACCTTTAAACCTCTTATAGTGATCACTACTTAGCACCTTTAAACCTCTTAAAGTGATCACTAGTTAGCACTTTATACTTTTAAACCTCTTATAGTGATCACTAATCACCTTTAAACCTCTCATAGTGATCACTAATCACCTTTAAACCTCTTATAGTGATCACTAGTTAGCACCTTTATACTTCTGTACCTCTCAACGTGATAATGCAAACACAGGAATCCATTTGCATGGACAAATTACTTATTTAATAGTTTCATAATTATTTAATAGCTGTTTCTTTGCTTGACAACCTTATCACGGTAATCTGTTACTGACCCTAATTAATCTCTAGCAAAGGATGAACTGATGATCATTGTAGCAAGCCTGAAGTGGATAGCAAAGACTGTGTGTGTGTGTGTGTGTGTGTGTGTGTGTGTGTGTGTGTTGGTACCTATTGGATTTAGGTAGCAGACTAAAAACATATTTTCCTCCACATTTCCAGACGGTTGTCTGAACACACACACACACACAGTCTATGGTGTTTGTCTGAACACACACACACACACACACACACACACACACACGGCCTATGGTGTTTGTCTGAACACACACACATACAGCCTATGGCGTGTCTGGTTCTGGTCCCCCTCAGGAGTGTTGGCACACTGCAGTGAGGAGCTCCCCCTAGAGGTGTGGAGTCATTTCCTGCTCTTGGGCTGTTTGGCTGTTTTCCCCTTCTTCCTGTGGGCCTCAGGCCAGCCGAAGCCCCGGAACTCCAGGCAGTCCATGGCATTGTGGGAGATGTAGTACACGTTCTCCATGGCCGCTGGGCTGAGGATGTCCACATCAGATTTGGGGCTCGCCGCTTACTTCTCCGAGAGCCTCCTGCGGGCGGGGCGGGCGCTGTGGGGGCGGGCCTTCCTGCCCTTGCCCGGCTGGGGGATCAGAGCACCAATCAACACCTTACTAACCATAACTGCTCCACATACCAACCAATCAACACCTTACTAACCATAACTGCTCCACATACCAACCAATCAACACCTTACTAACCATAACTACTCCACATACCAACCAATCAACACCTTACTAACCATAACTGCTCCACATACCAACCAATCAACACCTTACTAACCATAGCTGCTCCACATACCAACCAATCAACACCTTACTAACAGGGGCGGAGATCCCATTTCATTGTAGGGGGGGACAATACATGGTAACATTTCAGAGAGTTATTCCTGGGGGGGGACATAAAAAAATTGCTGTAACGAGAGCTAGCATAACTTAGCTGTTAAATACCGAATTCTCTTATAACATTTTACATCTGGCACAATGTACCCTGAGATATTAGAGTGACACGTTGTTTTTTCCGAATTTCCAAAGCCCAAAACACAGGGGGAAAGGTGCCGGCTGTGAATTAAACAGTGTGGGAGACCCCACTCCCAATATGTCTGCTCTAAAGTAAATGAAGCTGCTTGCAGCTAGCTATCTAGTGCACTATGCCATCTAGCTAACTATAGTTGAGAGAAGATCCCCAAACAGTTATGGTTCATGTCAACTAGTATTATAAACACTTCTAGTACATAACAAATTTGTTAATGTTAAAATAAAAATGTTAATGTTACCGTCAAAATGTTCCTGGAGAGCCGTCTAGGGGCGGGGTGGGCGCTGTGGGGCCTTCCTGCCCTCGACCGGCTGGGGGATCAGAGCACCAATCAACACCTTACTAACCATAACTGCTCCACATACCAACCAATCAGAGCACAGATCAACACCTTACTAACCATAACTGCTCCACATACCAACCAATCAGAGCACAGATCAACACCTTACTAACCATAACTGCTCCACATACCAACCAATCAACACCTTACTAACCATAACTGCTCCACATAATCAACACCTTACTAATTTACTAACAAAAAATAACGTATTTTTTTACATAATTTTATCAGCCTATGCTTTGTAACCTGTGGTGTTGTGCACTTTCATTGTAGGTCTATTTTTTTTAAACAAAACAAAAGACTGAGAAGGGGTTTCCTCATTTTCTTTTCTAAGATTACACTGTGCTGTTGACCTACAGAACACGCTTAAGTGAAAACCATCTTATTGATGTCTCTTTTCTGTGGTCTTCATTTGCACATTTGGCATTGAGGTAATCCAAAAGTGAGAAAAGGTAGGTTACTGAAGACAATACAGCCTAGGTAATTAGTAATTGAATTGGAATACATTTTTAAAGTAACCCTCCAAACCCTGCATGTCACACGATCACACGGACGAGGCTGGTAATCCTCAATTGAATCACTCGACTGCATCATTACACCGGACAAGTTGGCTACAGCGCGCGACATGGGGGCAGCTGCAGCGGAGTTGACAAGGCGGTCTCGCGCTGCCGCGGTTCACGCACCAGCCACCAGCGAGTAATGGATGAAAATAAGAAACACTAAAACCGTTTTGTTAGAATTTATTAAAATGGAAAATTCTACTGTATATACAGCTCCGGAAAAAAATTAAGAGACCACTTCAAAATTATCAGTTCCTCTGGTTTTACTATTTATTGGTGTTAAAGTAAAATGAACATTTTTGTTTCATCTTTTTTATTATTTTGACCAGTTGCCATTTTTGTTTGACTATATTATTATTAGTGATTTAATTTCTATTGAATTATCCTAAATAAGGACGATGTAATTGTTTTTGAGTATGTGTGCCCCCTATAGGTCACGGGGGCATTAGGATAAAGGTGTGCCAGACCAAGGAGAGAGGAGGGTTCCGGCCTGCGCATAACATCATTGGCCGTGACCGTGAAGCGTGAAACGTGAACCGTGCAGAGAGACGTGATGTGAGCCTTGAACTGAGCTGAACCTGATTAGAACGAAACAAAGAAACACAAAACAAAGACTTCAATGCTTTAATTTACTTTTGATTGATGTACCAAATAAATGGAATCAAGTTCATTATATCCACGTCTCCTGGACTCTAAATCACGCGTTAAGATACAATCGCCGGAACTCCAAGAAGTGGTCGAACAAATTTGCAAGATTCCGCCACTACAATATAGACACACAGACCTCCCCGTATAGGACTAGGCTATATCCCTGTGAAGGGATATGTAAATTTTTGTTCTTGTTGTCAATATGCCTTTAAAGCGTGAGTTTTTGCCCTAGAGTCATAAAAAGAACACCCCCAGAAACCTTTAATCTTCTACATACATGGCACCAGTCCTTTAGGAGTTCATGCAACACACAGAAAAACAGACAGTGTGTGTTAGTGTGTAAAAACAGACAGTGTGTGTGTGTGTGTAAACAGACAGTTACTGCTCCACACACCAACCTATCAGTCTGCAATCAACTCCTGCTCCATATATCAATGTGTCTATCAGTGTGTTTGTAATCAATGCCATAAACTGTATATATCAATGTTTCTAACAGTCTGTTTGTAACCAATGCCATATATATCAATATAACAATCAGCTGTAGTGGGATAAGGACCGACACATGAAAGGTGTTTTCACCCCGACACGATCTTTGCTATTACTCTTGGTATAAATGTACACACACACACACCTCCCCATACACACACTGACACACCTCCCCATACACACACTCACACACTTTCCCATACACACACTCACACACTTTCCATTACACACTTCCCAAAACACACACTCGCACCCTTTCCCATACACACACTTCCCCATACACACCATACATATCACCAGGCTTGGGAAGTAAAAGAATACATGGAACGGCGTTACGTAATTAGGATACCAAAAAAAGGTAACTGAATTCCGGTACAGTTACAGAAAAAAAAGACGTATTTAGATTACAGATACTTTTAGCAAAATTGGGATTATTAACAGAATTACACATTTCAAATAGATTTTTAAATTAAGAACATTATAATATCATCCACAAGCGCACTTTACAACATTTCACGAGAACACAAAAGAGAAAACATATAATACAAATATACAAGTATAGGTTAGTATGTATGAGTGGGTGTGTCTATGTATGTATGTATGTATGAGTGTGTGTGTGTGTGTGTATGTATGTATGTATGAGTGTGTGTGTGTGTATGTATGTATGAGTGTGTGTGTGTGTGTGTGTATGTATGTTTCAATTCAATTCAATTTTATTTATATAGCGCCATAACAATACAATTGCCTCAAGGCGCTTTACATAGCCCAGAGCCTGAACCCCCTTAGTGCAAGCACAATGGCAACAGGGGCAAGAAAAAATAATACATATTGCATATAAATGCTAGCATAGGGTATGGGGTAGAGTAAGTGTACGGCAGTCCGGTGGCGGTGGGTGCAATTGGCCGAGGGTTTCTACAGGTGGATCGGGTGAAGAGACTACAGCAGCGTCCCATAGCGAACATAGTCTAGATTAGGAGAGAAAGAAAAGAACAGAGTGAGTGGGTAGAGTTTGGCTGTCCATATGCGTAGATGAGGAGTAGTGGGGGTGAGGAGCAATGTTTCCACATCCATCAGCAATTAGAACATGCTATAAGGGAGAGAGAACATTTTTGTTAGTAGACATTAATTTCAGAAACAGATAAGGAGATACCTTTGGGTAGTGACGTGTGTGTGTGTGTGTGTGTGTGTGTGTGTGTGTGTGTGTGTGTGTGTGTGTGTGTGTATGTATGTATGTATATATCATGAGGTAGCCTGTCTTGATGTCCCCATTGAAGCCTTTGAAGAAACACTCGGTAGTTGGAGAGAAATAGCAAGTTAAAATGAAAAAAAAATTGGCAAATGTTACACAACACCCAGCACACACAAACACTCACAACACCCAGCAAAACCCACGTAGCTAACATTAGCAGCTCAGCTAGCGAGCAGGCTTGCTAGCATTCTTGATAATTCACCAGACAACACTAATATTATTAATAATAATAATGATAATGATAGAGAGGGATAGAGTGCATTAAGATTTAAGATAAAAAATATAATACATAAAATGCATAACATAAGATAGAAAATAAAACATCTGCTGAAAGAAAATAAAGATCAAAGTAGAATACAGCCAGTGGCGGTGCGTCAATACAGCCGCCCCTCTTAAAATTTTAAGAAATGTACCGTGTTAATGCGTTAAATGTGTGTGGGAGACCGTAAACCCCTGTCAACAACCACTTAAATGTGACCAAATATAATATATTGCCATTCGTTATCACTGAGAAAAGCCCCTCCTCCCTGGTGGGGCGCCGGCCAAATGGAAGTCAATGGGAGCTCTCATACTTTTCACAGTCATTTGAGCAAGGACAGCCTCTCATTGGCGGATGAAAGTTCGATCCTGGGGCGCAAAGTCATTGCGCCCTAACCAATGACATTGTTTCCTATCGTTTCTTATTTCAACGCGTTTGGACTCTTTGGCGAATCAGAGACCAGAAATTATGATGTGATGTCATTCCCATCACATAAGCATATAGGAGAGCACCATAGCTAGCAGAAACGTTGGTTTGTGAATATGGCGACATCGGTGACTGAAAACTCTGTGGTCTCCTTATGTGAAACACCGTTTAATCGATTAGATGTTGACAAGAGGAGAGTGAAATACTTGGGACCCGAACGGATATAAACATTCAGCAGCAGACCACTGATAGCAGCCGGAGCTTCTCGCCAAACCTGTAGGCCAGGGGCGTTTCTAGGAATCAAAGAAAGGGGGGGCTTAGCCCCAAGGGGAATGGCATGTTTGCGTGCACAGCGCGCAGCAATTTTCTTTGGGGCCCATTTGGGGCCGCGGATATCCATTGTTTCAGACAGTTCATAGATTGGTTCAATCAGAAAGAGTGTGATATTGCTCTGTAGTTTCGCTTGCATTCAGTATATGATAACACAAGAGACAGAATTTCAGGGTCATAGTGAAATGTGACATCACAAATATGAACTTTTCTCAAATAAAGAGAGAGAAATAATTGTCCTGCTTGTAAAGGAAAGACGGACAAACTATCTTTCATATCCACTCCCAAATCCTAATTCTTAAAGGGAAAGTGTCAACTTTTTAGTTATTTACTTGTTTTATTATTAGCAGAAAGGAATACAATTTTGATCAAAATTTTTTTATCAACATTTACATCTATTTTGTTGTCCGTGGAGTTTTTACATACCAGTGATATTTTATGCTCATTTGGACACTATCACTGAGATAAAGATGAACTAGTTCAGTGTCAAATATACCATTCAATGGGGAAAAAAAACATGAATAACAAAAATGTAAAAACACATTTCAAGTACATCTTAATTATCAAATGATAAATATTGTATGATGGGCTGAAATGGAAGGCACCCAATGCATTCACTATAATCAAGTAAAGCTAGGATTCACTAGCATTAACTGATTATAAACAACAACATTCTATAGGGACTGATATTATTGTTTCGAAATACTAGAGCGATATATTAATGCAAAGAATAGAGTGATGTCGATAGTTATTTCTTGTATTTCGAATTCGCTCATTTCACACTCTTGCTCACTGGAGACAGTTTCTAACAAAATAGCTAGCTAGCTAGCTTAGTGTTAACATAGCCCACTACAATATTCCCTTTCATTTACCTAAAGTAAACCTTAATTTAAGCAGGTAACAATCGACAAACTACAGATAACCACATTCTGTAACTACCTGTACTTACAATTTCACTCCTTGGATCATTTACTTTGAGCTAAACTCCTTGGCTATAATCCTGGCTGTCATTGAGGAGAGACGTTACTTGGCAGAGTGAGAAAGTCAGCGCAGCAGCCTCCCCAAGATCCCCGGGGTTTATATCGGTAAGTATGATGATAGGGTATTGGATTGTAATTTGAAGGGGGAGAAAAACATACAAACCAGAACGCACGCACATATGTAGCATGTTAGTTATAAATATCTTGTCATTAAATTAAACTATTGTTTCTCACATGGACATCACCAAAATAAATTGAAATAAATATATATATATTTTAAAGCCAATAATGCCAAATACTTTGGGGGGGGCTGAAGAACATTTTAGGGGGGCTTCAGCTAAGTAGAGTTGGTTAGCTGGTTGTTCAGTTAGTAATGCGTTTTTTTGGTTCCCCTGTCTTGTTTTTCCAAAGTCCTGGGTCTGAAACACTCTGGATTACAACGGTAAATAAGGGATCTAAAGCACTTTACTGAAAAATGTAAAAGCATGAATCTGGCCTTAGCCATCTAAATAACAGCCTGAAGCTAAACCTCTTTGGAAGACTGAGTATTGCAGAGCAGTTGGACGAAGGGTACCGAATTGGCATTCGAAAACATGTAGTATCATCCAGTGTTTCTGAATCTATTCTGCTCTAAACCTCTAGTATAATCCAGTGTTTCTGAATCTATTCTGCTCTAAACTACTGGTATCATCCAGTCTCTCACTCTATTCTGCTCTAAACCTCTACACCCTGTGTTTTTTTTATCTACTCCGTTTTAAACTTCTTGTACACAATGTTTCTTAATCTAGTCTACTCTAAACCTCTAGTACCCAATGTTTAAACCTCTGGAACCCAACCCAATGTTCCTTAAACCATTCTGCTCTAAACCTCTCATGCCCAATTTTACAGTTTGTTGAGAGTTGTTAATGGACAGTGTTGAGCACTGTGAAATAAATCTTTGTTTTTTAATATATTCTACTCAAAACCTCTCGTGTGGTTTTTCTCATTGTGGAGTGCTATTTAAACCGCACTGCCCAACTGCGCCCTGATATCTATAGGCACTGCGTCCCCGATTTTCTTATGGCTGTTGCTGGGAACCTCCAATAAACCAGCATTAGATGATCGCAGTGTTCTTGAAAGCAAGTATTTGACAAGGGAGTTTGCAATGTAACTTGCCCATTAAGGCTTTGTATATAAGAAGAAGGACCTTACCGGAAGACAATGCAGAGCAGCTAAAACTGGACTACTGTGCTCTCTCCTCTTGGTTCTGGTTAATAGCCGAGCTGCAGAGTTTTGCATGAGCTGAAGTCTCTCAATTTTTTTTTTTCTGAGGCCATTAAGAATTGCAATACAATAATCAAGCCGAGGGCATGAATCAGTTTTTCAGCATCTTTTTTATTTATAAATGGTAGTACTTTAGCTATGTTTCTAAGGTAGAAAAAATATGTTTTCGTCACCTTGTTAATGTGGGACTTGAAACTTAGATCTGAATCTAAGATAACACCAAGACTTGTCACCTCAGATTTAATCCAGGAAGTTAATTTGCCCAGATCATTAAACAGCACTTTTCTTTTTGTTTTAGAGCCTGATTAGTAGGATCTCAGTTTGGCCTTGTTTAACTTTAAGAAATTATTGCTCATCCACTTATTTATTGCCAAATGACTGGTAGCAATGGAGTTCATAGCTGCAGCACCATTTGGTTCAGCAGAGATGTACAGTTGCGTGTCATTCGCATAACTATGGAAACGTACATTGTGTTCTTTAACCTGTTAATTCAGAAGGGTATTTTTGACAATTTCCGCCTATATTGCACTGTCCCATTTAAAACTTGAATATCTATGGTTCTAAACATTGCATAATAACCATTCATGGCTTAAATTAAAGAAGACACTTGGCCCATCAAATGCAATCAGTTAAAGTGTTTTATTATGTCATTTTAGTTTACATTTCAGTGCAGCAAAATCAACATTTTTGTCAGAAAAAAACATAAAACGCCTAGTGTTTTTTTTATGTTTCAGTGTAGAACTGGGTTTTGAATGTCATAGGAAACTAACATTTACATTTCCTGATGCAACAACATCTTGACAGTGTGTGTAAAAAATTTGAAGCAGATAGAAAAAAGTTTACAAGTGTTACACATCAGTTTCCATATGATACCTTTAGGCGTCTCCAAGTGTCTCATAACCTCTCCAACCTCACCAAATACAAAATCCAGTACCTGTCACTGTACATCAAGAATTCATACTTTTTTCTTGCCTTCTGTACTACAGCAAACCATTCTGAATTAATTTCAGTGTAATATATTGTAATTTATTGTGACAACACATATGATGGTCTATAGCCTCTCCAAAATATACCCAAAAACCTATCCAGATCCATATAAAAGTACATCATGTATGTTTTGTGGTTTTGTACTCAAAAGTACATCATGTATGTTTTGTGGTGGTGTGTGGTGGGGTGTGGAGGTGGTGTGTGGAGGTGTGTGGTGGGGTGTGGAGGTGGTGTAGGGGGTGTGGAGGTGTGTAGTGGTGTGTGGAGGTGGTGTAGTGGTGTGTGGTGGTGTGTGGAGGTGGTGTAGTGGTGTGTGGAGGTGGTGTAGTGGGGTGTGGAGGTGGTGTAGTGGTGTGTGGAGGTGGTGTAGTGGGGTGTGGAGGTGGTGTAGTGGTGTGTGGAGGTGTGTGGAGGTGGTGTAGTGGTGTGTGGAGGCGTGTGGAGGTGGTGTGGAGGCGTGTGGAGGTGGTGTAGTGGTGTGTGGAGGTGGTGTAGTGGTGTGTGGAGGTGTGTAGTGGTGTGTGGAGGCGTGTGGAGGTGGTGTAGTGGGGTGTGGAGGTGGTGTAGTGGTGTGTGGAGGTGTGTAGTGGTGTGTGGAGGTGGTGTAGTGGGGTGTGGAGGTGTTGTAGTGGGGTGTGGAGGTGGTGTAGTGGTGTGTGGAGGCGTGTGGAGGGGTGTGGAGGTGGTGTAGTGGTGTGTGGAGGTGTGTAGTGGTGTGTGGAGGTGGTGTAGTGGTGTGTGGAGGTGTGTAGTGGTGTGTGGAGGTGGTGTAGTGGTGTGTGGAGGTGGTGTAGTGGTGTGTGGAGGTGTGTAGTGGTGTGTGGAGGTGGTGTAGTGGGGTGTGGAGGTGGTGTAGTGGGGTGTGGAGGTGGTGTAGTGGTGTGTGGAGGTGGTGTAGTGGTGTGTGGAGGTGTGTAGTGGTGTGTGGAGGTGGTGTAGTGGTGTGTGGAGGCGTGTGGAGGTGGTGTAGTGGTGTGTGGAGGCGTGTGGAGGTGGTGTAGTGGTGTGTGGAGGCGTTGTAGTGGGGTGTGGAGGTGGTGTAGTGGTGTGTGGAGGTGTGTAGTGGGGTGTGGAGGGGGTGTAGTGGTGTGTGGAGGTGTGTGGAGGTGTGTGGTGGTGTGTGGAGGTGGTGTAGTGGGGTGTGGAGGTGTGTAGTGGTGTGTGGAGGTGGTGTAGTGGGGTGTGGAGGTGGTGTAGTGGTGTGTGGAGGTGGTGTAGTGGTGTGTGGAGGTGGTGTAGTGGTGTGTGGAGGCGTGTGGAGGTGGTGTAGTGGTGTGTGGAGGCGTGTGGAGGTGGTGTAGTGGTGTGTGGAGGTGGTGTAGTGGGGTGTGGAGGCGTGTGGAGGTGGTGTAGTGGTGTGTAGTGGTGTGTGGAGGCGTGTGGAGGTGGTGTAGTGGTGTGTGGAGGTGGTGTAGTGGTGTGTGGAGGTGGTGTAGTGTGGAGGTGGTGTAGTGGGGTGTGGTGGTGTGTGGAGGTGGTGTAGTGGGGTGTGGGTGTGGAGGGATAAGATGAGATGAGTTCTGTTCTGATGAGATGAGATCTGTTCAGATGAGATGAAATGAGTGGGGAGCGGACAGATGCATCTCCTGCAGGGACATCTCTCTGGAAAAAATAAATCAATTGGCAAATGTTACACAAACAACTCAGCAATCCAGCAAAAAAAATAAAGACATTGTAAAATAACCAAACACAATATGCAACTAAAAACAAGAAAGATGCAGACATAGAGAGTACACAACAGGAGAAATATAACATGCCATACATACCAAAATGTATGCTAATAGTATTATGCGTGTGTGAACGAATACATGCAGATACATGTATAGTTTACATCAGTAGGACACAACACAGCAAAAATAGCATGTAGCTAACGTTAGCGAACTTGCTAGCAGGCTTGCTAATATGCCAGACAAATACATAGGCAAGCCAATAATTTGGAAACGTACAAAAATGCATACCAATAGTATTAAGCGTGTGTGAAACCATACATACAGATATGTATTTACATAGTTTACATTACGAGCACACAACACAGCAAAAATAGCATGTAGCTAACATTAGCGAACTTGCTAGCAGGCTTGCTAATATGCCAGACAAATACATAGGCAAGCCAATATTGTGAGAACATACCAAAGTGCATACTAATAGTATTATGCGTGTCTGAAAACATAAATGCAGATATAGATACTTACATGTCATGTCTAGGACACAATCCAGCTGTTCCAATTGTGTCCATAGGCGAACTCCACGTGTTGTGTTGAATGCGCAAAGCCTGTGCTGGGAATGACTGCTCTGGCGCATGGAAAGCGCACCAGAGAACCTTCGGTTACGCGTGGACCAATCACATCGTAATATTATTCAAAGACAGGCAATGGGCATACCATTGTAAACATGAGAATGAGTACTATTGGATAGAATATGTGTCAATCAGTTTATAGTAACTGGATTGGAGAAACAGGCATTTTGAATGCGGTCGTCTGTTACAGGAAGTGGTTGGTTTGTGGGCACTAGACATGAAAATGAACGTAGAACAAGGAATAAAATGTACTGTGGCCAATAAAAACTACACAGTTTCGTAGAAGAGATATATGGCTTTGATTATTCAGGTATGTTTTAAAAATATATATATTTGTCATGGCCATGAGGAGCTCGAGAAGATTGAGATCATATGATATGGGAAATGGAGGCATGTTTTGTGCTGTGAGTACATAAATAAACCACAATAATATCCTCAGTTAAACTATTCAGTGTCATCATTTAGTTTGGATAGATAACGATTTTTTCATGGCAGAAAACAAGACATTTTGGCAAAGATAGCATGTTTAAATGGACGATTAGTTTGAGGAGGCGTCAGGGGGTGGGGCACAGCAGGGGGCACACCACGTTTTTCTTTTGGTCGTTTTCTAATGACCTGCTGAACACAGGCATTTGATATTACGTGTGCTTCTGGCAGTATTAGTGCTTTTCAGATACAAGTCTTTTTATGGTAAAATGTTTTTTATTTTTGTGGCTACAAGCACGTAATTAAGATGTTATCAGCCCGGTCGCGGCCGCGCGACCGCTAGGGGGCGTATCTGAACTAACAAGTTAATGATGTCCCCAAGTGGCAGCATGTATAGTGAGAAAAATAATAGACCAAGGCAGCTCACTTGTGCAACCCCAAAGCAGATGTCATGTTTCTTAGCCACATGATCTCCAAGCCTGACGTAAAACTTTCTCCCTTTGATGTATGTTCTGAACATTTACTCATTTAGCAGACGCTTTTGTCCTAAGGGTTAGGGTTAAGAGAGAACAGTCAAGCTACGAGCAATAGAGACCTTGTGTAACAATAAATACTACTTTACAGAAGAAATAGAAAAAAGAAGTGCAGGAATGTAACTGCTGTAAGTGCAAGTTAAGTACCAACACAGTCAGAAAACCCAACTTACTTTTCAAGACGATTGATTAGGATGTCATGGTCAATCGTATCAAAGGCTGCGCTTATCTTTTCAAGTATTTTACTAATGAATGGAAGATTAGAAGGGCAAGCTAATATTGTGGAAACATTCCAAAATGCATGCTAATAAATAGTATTGTGCTAGCCTGACATTGTTATACTCATAATTCTAGTCAGAATATGAGTCTGATACTGCTCCATTAGCCTGTGATTATGGGGCGTGTTTCAACCGAACCAGGAGAAAAATGCCTCTTCACTCAATTGGATATACCTACAACCAATCAGAGCAACGTAGTATGACCATAACGTAGACCATCGGGGCCAGCTGATAAATTAAACTTTTACCGGATCCCGTAGGAAGGATGGCAAAAACATCTTTTCGATCGACAAATGCCTTGATCGCGTTTCTCTGTTCCTCTTTCAAAATGAATGCGCTGTGGATGTCTTCTAAAACAGACTTGAATCTAAACATCTCAGCTCTCCAGCGGCAGCCATGTTTTTTGAAAACGAATTCAACCCAAGTTCTTTGGTGACGTGGTTGATTCCGTTACTGTTGATCATCTGTCCATCATCGTATAAAGCCCGCCCTGACAATTTGATTGGTCTGTACAGCTTCTGGTCGGGCATAATTCCTCCTCAACGGAGCAATGCCAGACCGAACTTCCCGACCTCAAATGTTGTGGGCGGGGCTAAGTTCGTCTGGTACCCAGGCTAGTATTGTGCGTGTCTGAAACCATAAATGCAGATATGTACTTACATGTCATGTCTAGGACACAATCCAGCCTGGTAACTCATAGCCCTCCATCTGATACAGCCATCTGAATAGCGTCAGTCATCTGCTCTGAAGAGGAGTCCCAGGTCTCGCTGTTGCCATTGTCTATTGTGAATATATGACTTTGTTAAACTTCCTGCCTCCTAAAAAATCCAACTCGCCCTAATGAAAAAAAAAACTTCTCCTCACATGAGATTTGGGTACAGCCTTGATAAAAACTAATACAGCTGGAAACACATTGTTACTAATCAAGGAAAAAGGCATCATGGGAACTGTAGTTACTTCAAGCACATATAATCAATGAAAGAAAAGCACTAACAAAATAAATCATTTTCTTAAAGGGCCTTACATATATACTATTATTATACTGGAACTGGAGGGGGGTTTGGTCCCAATGAACAGGATGCCCTTACTTTAGCTCTTCTGTAAACCAGTACCAACAGACACAACTATCAACATTTTGGAGAAAAATAATTCTGTAACTTGTAATTTTGAAGTTGAAGTTTCACAAAACAAAGAAACGAATGAAAATAAATGTAAAGATATTCCATACAAACTGGCAAAGTAATTATATATATAATCACATAATATAATTATATCAGTAAATGCAAAACAGAGATATCTTGTTGGCCTTCTACAGAATCATTTAAATGACAGATAACCTGCTGGGCCTTTGACTGGTGTGGTGGAAAATCTCTAAACAAAGAGTCAGGAGTCTGAAGTTAGTTGAAAGGTGAACCCTTTATTTACACAAACAGAGGGGAGCCAGTTCATGAAGTGTCTGAAACAATCATTCAGTGCATCATTTTTAGACCTCCAAGTCTCCTAAATGAACCTGCTAAAGGCCCCGTCACACCATAACGTTCTGGTCAACGTTCTCTGAACTTTCTAATCGTTCAATTTCGAGCGTTCTAGGGCGAGGTGGACACATCTGGCGTGTGACTTAACGAAAGAATAGCGTAGGACTGACGCATGACTACTAACGTGGGACTCACGCATGAGGAGCATGTAACCGCGACTTGTGACGTGTCACTTGTGCGCGACAAACGTGTGCTGACGTGTCTGCTACTAGCGCTGCTGCAAGTAAGAAGATGATAAATCCTGCTGAAAGTAAGAAGAATACAAAGCCTCTTTCACTAGCAATGTCTTCGGATGAAGATTTACTGTTATTATTACTGTGATTTACAAAATAACGGGCATTATTCCTGGGGTTTTATGTTATTAAAATAAATTATTTAAATTTGACACTGAATTTTTGTTTCTCAATGTTTATTATTAGAAAACATCAACACATCCACACACATTGTCCATGTCACAAGAGTCTTCATATCATATCCATCTGCCATGGAACAGCACCAGCTATAACAGTGCTCAGCTATGTTCAAGTTCAGTAGGCTACATCTACTTCATGCTGGCTCAAGCAAGCATATACCCTCCACTCCGCTTTTCGCTAGATTATGCAATGACCTTGCATGACATGATAGCATTGAATATGTAGATGTATAGTGCACAGAATAACGTTTGCAATGATGTAAGTTGCGTTTGTTGATTACGTGTGGTTAATAACATATTAATTGTAGAAGGGACATGATACAATCAAGATCTTCCCTTGGTGAAAAAACTTTCGCCGATATCTTCCTACTAGAGATGGGTTAGGTGCTCAAATTTCCCTGGATCAAAGAGGACGTTAGTAGGCATGTCCAAACTAAAAATCCCGTCTCAGGATTGCTGCGCACATAAGTTATTTCGGGTGCATCAACTGTACTCAGTCTACCCTACCCAACGACTGATTATGATAGCCAAACGCGTGCAAAGTTAATAAAACGTTCCACGAAAGTTCTCCACCGTTTAAATGAAACGTTGAAGAACGCTGATCTCCATGAGAACTTTTGTGCATGTTCAAAACTTTTTTTTTGGACCAGCGTTCTCCTCCGATCACCGACGATTACCGACGATTACAGCGTTCACCAGCTTTCACACAAAGCTCTTCTGGCGCAATTCCAGCGACCATGGACGATTACCAACTTTTCCTCTAACATCATAGAACGTTGACCAGAACGTCATGGTGTGACGGGGCCTTAAAAAGTCCAATGAACAATTTCGAGTGCATGAGCAAAGTCTCTGCTGCTGACCCCGAAGGGATCATGCTGGCGTGTGGGGTCGTCTTTTTGCTCCTTCTGTGTCGTCCTTCTCTGGTTCCCTCCCTCCCTCCCTCCATCATCCATGTTTGGACGTTCATGAATGACTATTCCAGCAGTAAAGATCAGTGTCCATCAGCATGTAGACAGATGGCTCTTATATTTTGGGTGTACGGTTCTCACTTTTTCACCTGGATGGCTCTAGAAACCAACATGTCTCTCATTTTTTTTTTTTTTTCAAAAGTCAGCAAAAAATGGGGTGGGGTTACAAACACTTATAAAGAGGCACAGATTTTGCCAGAGATAAATAAACAGGAAATTACGTACTAACCGCACTGGCACCGTAAAGGACTGCTCAGCACGGTTATCATCAAACTAAGAGACAGCTGCTGGGGGGGGGGTTACAAACACTTGTAAAGAGGCACAGATAAGTAAACAGATAAATGTTACAGCGAGTGATAAGCGAGATCAAAGAGGTATGTCTTAAGTGCATGTTTAAAGGTTTCAACCAAACTAAAAGCTGCTTTCCCATGTCTCTATTTCCTGACTTTTGGAATTGTTAGGAGTTCAGTGCCAGAGGATCTCAGGGATCTACTGGGTGTGTACCTTGAGAGCATGTCTGTTATATATGCAGGTGCATGACTATGGAGTGATTTATAGACTAGTAAGATAATCTTGAAATCTATTCTGAAACTAACAGGTAACCAGTGCAGTGATTTTAATACTGGTGTGATGTGCGCTCTCCATCTTGTTTAAGTGAGGACTTGTGCTGCTGCATTCTGCATTGTTTGTAGTTGACTAATGGCTTTTTTTGGTAGGCCAGAGAAAAGTGAGTTACAGTAGTCTAGCCTGCTCGTGATAAACGTGTGCATCAGTCTTTCAGTGTCAGCCTGAGCGAGAAACGGTTGCACCTTAACAATGTTTCTTAAGTGATAAAAAGATGTTTTAATTATATTTTTGATATGGTTTCAAAATTAAGATCTGAGTCAGATATGACACCTAGGTTTCTGGCTTGGTGCTTATTGTTAAATGCTTTGATAGAACAATAGCTCCTGTATCATGAATCTTATCATTGTCGCCCAGGTCCAGCTGCTTCAAACTGCAGGAGGTTGATCTGGCAGCTGATGCTAAAGCATCACGGCTCATCCATGTGAGGTAACAACACTCCAGCCTGGGAGAAACATAATGACACATCTGATTATTACTCACACACCTCTACCTCTACAACACACACACACCTCTACCTATAAAACACACACACACACAGCTCTACCTATACAACACACAGGCACACACACACACATCTACCTATACAAAACACACAGCTTTGTTGTAGTGTCTTAACTATGAAGGTTTGATCATCCACCCAAATTATTATTAATGTGTTGGGCCGCATCATCCTTCATTCATCACAGGGAGCAACAGACTTACCTCACTCAGCACCAAATGGTGACACTCACACACAAAAACACACACACACACAGCTCTGTTGTAGTGTGTTAACACTCACTCTAGTGTCTCCAGTTTGCAGTGGGGATTCAACACACACACACACACACACAGCTCTGTTGTATTGTGTTAACACTCACTGAAGTGTCTCCAGTTTGCAGTGGGTATTCAACACACACACACACACAGCTCTGTTGTATTGTGTTAACACTCACTGTAGTGTCTCCAGTTTGCAGTGGGGATTCTTGAGGAGGTCTGAGAGATGTTGAACTCCTGCATCACGAATCTTATTGCTTCCAAGGTCCAGCTGCTTCAAACTGCAGGAGGTTGATATGGCAGCTGATGCTAAAGCAGCACAGCTCTTCTCTGTGAGGTAACAACACCTCAGCCTGGGAGAACACACCCCTACCTACACAACACACACACACACACCTCTACCTATACAACACACACCACACACACACACATACCTAAACCTATACAACACACACACACACACACCTCTACCTACACAACACACACACACACCTCTACCTATACACACCACACACCCACACCTCTACCTACACAACACACACACACACACCTCTACCTATACACACCACACACCTAAACCTATACAACACACACACACACACACCTAAACAACACACTAGGGGTGGACGATATGGCCAAAATCTTATATCACGGTATTTGTAATTTTATATCACGGTTACGGTATATATCACGGTTACGTAGGGTGAACAGATTTGAGTTTGTGAAAAAGAGGACACTTCAGCGGTGGCGAAATGTGTCCACAGACATTTATTTATTGACCCTTAAGGACACTAAGGTACAGAAACAATACTGCCTCAATAGGCTACTGGCCTAAGCAATAGTGGCCAGTATAGGCCTACTTTGTACTGAACTTTTCCATTGAATCTGTAAATAGTAAGATTAAAACAAAGTGCATGTCAGAAAAAAAAAAAAGAAGTTGGCCATTACACATAGACATATACATATACGCCCCATGGACTGCTTCAGCCCGTTGCTGCGGCGTGCCAACGTCGCTGCCATATTGGTGAGGTGAAGACTGGCCTGTAAACAAACCCAAGTAAACGATGGAGCTGCGTTTTTTGGGGATAAAAAGCACTATAGCTTTTACATTTTTACAAAGTTTCGTCTCAATGTTACTTAGAATCTCGATAGTTAGGCTATAATCGCCATAGACATATATACATACATGTATAGGTCTATGATAATCGCTGCTAGACGCTCACTGTTCTTGTGCTCCCACAGCTCATTCTTGAAATACTAACTATCTATCAGCTGCCATATCAATCTAAACTATCAAAATAGTGCATCTTTAACTACTAATATTTGAACATCATTGAGAAAAATGGAACAGAATCTGCAAACACTTTTCAGTCCATAATTTTCAGTAGATTGAATCTTTCCCAACAGTCGAGGATTACTCATTCCGTTGATTTGACCGGGCCACCCTAACGTTCGCAGGTCTGTCATTTCTTTATATTCACTGTTGCGAAAAAGTAATGACCGCTGTCATTGGTAACGGGTTTTGTGCATCTAATTCACATCTTTCATATCTTTTAGCAAGTAGTCCGGTCATTTAACATAACGTAAAGTCATTGTAACTTGAAGTCAGGAAGTAATGGGTTGCTACGCAACACCTGAAACTTTAAAGTTATCTTTGCTTTAAGAACTATTTTTTTCTAAGCGGAAATCACAAAACAGCAACAAAATCGTTAGAGGTATTTTGGAGGAATGTCTTGCTCCACTCTGAGCTCATGCTTGGACAGTTTGTGTCCACTTTCCACCAGACCTGCTCGATCTACGCAGTCTCATTCGTGGCTGAGTGATACCCTCTGAACGCAGCGCTCCAATCTCAGAGCGGCTGAGAGAAAGTGGCACAAATCTGCCGCACTGGACGATCTTGCAAGCTACCAGACACTGCTGGCCCCCTTCTCATCCAGCATCACTGCTGCTAAGAAGACTTTTTTCAATGACAAGATCAACGGTGCAACTGACGCTCGGAAACTATTCTCCACCTTCAAAACTCTGCTCTACCCTCCTCTGCTCTAAATCCTAACAAGTAGCCGTCCAACTACATGCCCGCTGGACCCCATCCCATCCAACATCCTTCAAGCCATATCGCCTGCCGTCTTACCGGCAATAACACAGGTGATTAATGCTTCATTTAATTCTGGAACATTTCCTTCTCTTTTCAAAGTGGCTCGGGTAACGGCGCTGCTCAAGAAGCCGTCTCTCGATCCCACTCAGGTGGAAAACTATCGACCGGTCTCACTTCTCACGCTCCTATCTAAAACTATTGAGACAGCTTCCAAACAGGTCACCGAGTTCCTATCAAAGAACAATCACCTCGATCCAAACCAGTCTGGATTCAAAAGCGGTCACTCCACCGAAACAGCCCTGTTGTCTGTAACGGAGGCCTTAAAAACAGCTAGAGCAGCAGCTCAATCCTCGGCTCTCGTCCTGCTTGACTTATCAGCTGCGTTTGATACAGTCAACCACCGCATCCTTTTGTCCATACTGTCAAGTATGGGCATTTCTGGCAATGCGCACTCCTGGTTTGAATCCTACCTCACTGGGCGCTCGTTCAACGTGTCATGGCAAGGTCAGCTGTCTGTACCTCACCGCCTCACCACTGGGGTGCCCCAAGGCTCGGTGATGGGACCACTTCTCTTTGCCATTTACACCACCTCGTTGGGCCCTATCATCCGCTCACATGGTTTTTCCTATCACTGCCGATGATACTCAACTGTTTCTGTCTTTCCCTCCTGAAGACACCACGGTCTCCGCGCGGATCTCGGACTGTCTTGCTGATATATCCACATGGATGAAAAATCACCACTTTCAGCTGAACCTGGCCAAAACGCAACTGATGGTCTTCCCAGCCAAACAGGTCATCCACCACAACATCAATATCAATATTGACTCTTTATCTCTTGTTCCATCCAAAACAGCGAGAAACCTCAGGGTCATTATTGATGACCAACTGACCTTCACGGCCCACATCGCCTCTGTCTCCAGGTTGTGCCGCTTTGCGCTATACAACATCCGCAAAATCAGGCCGTACCTAACCCAGTATGCCACCCAGCTGCTGGTGCAAACCTTGGTGAGTTCCCGCCTTGACTACTGCAACGCCCTCCTGACGGGCCTGCCGGCTTGCGTGGTGAAACCACTACAGATGATCCAGAACGCGGCAGCGCGTCTGGTGTTCAACCAACCGAAAAGGGCACACGTCACCCCGCTACTCATTGAGCTCCACTGGCTGCCGGTAGCTGCTCGCATTAAGTTCAAGTCACTTATGCTTGCCTACAGAGTGCTTGCTGGTTCTGCTCCCACCTACCTAAATGCTTCGGTAAGGGCAAATGTTACACCCAGGACGCTGCGCTCGTCTAGTGAAGGTCCTTTGGCACTGCCGTCTGTGCAAGCACGACAATCCAGACTATTCTCATTTGTAGTTCCACATTGGTGGAACGAACTGCCTAGTACTACCAGAGCAGGGGCGTCCCTCTCTACCTTCAAGAAGCTTTTGAAGACCCAACTCTTCAGAGAGCACCATCTTCCTAACTGGCACCTGACTAGCGCTTAACTTGCACTTC
Source organism: Clupea harengus (assembly GCF_900700415.2). NCBI lineage: Eukaryota > Metazoa > Chordata > Actinopteri > Clupeiformes > Clupeidae > Clupea > Clupea harengus. The sequence continues at coordinate 27,462,433 of NC_045167.1, forward strand.
AGCAGTTACATTCCTGCACTTCTTTTTCCTTTCTAGGTCGTTTTTTTCTAATTCTTATGTAAAGTAGTATTTATTGTTACACCATGTTTTTTATTGCTCTTAGCTTGACTGTTCTCTCCCTTGTATGTCGCTTTGGACAAAAGCGTCTGCTAAATGACTAAATGTAATGTAAATGTAAATGTCTTCTATCATTTTGGCGAGTAACCGTATAATAAGCAGGATGATGTATTGTTCGGAGGTCATTATCTAAAAATAAATTGATTGGAGTATACCGCGGTTGAAACGGTATTGCTGAATCTCTATCGGTAGACACATTTATACCGGTGCACGGTATATACCGTCATATCGCCCAACCGTACAACACACACACACACCTCTACCTATACAACACACACAGCTCTACCTATACAGCACACAGACACACACACACCTCTACCTATACAAAACACACAGCTCTGTTGTAGTGTCTTAACACTGAAGGTTTGATCATCCAACCTAGAAGACGATTATTAATGTGTTGAGCCCCATCATCCTTCATTCATCTAAGGGAGCATCAGACTAACCTCACTCTGTCACTATTTGGTGCTCTCACACTCACACACAAACACACACACACACACTGTTGAGGTAAAATGAACATTATCAAGCTTAATTTCAGTTCCTCATTACATCAGCTAAACTTTGCTTTAAAACGGCAAGTCCCAGAATGCACCACTAGCAGGCCAGTGCAGGCTGCTCATTAATTTAAGTTGGAACACCTGTGGATGGTCTCTCAGCAAACATCTCAGCAGAGAGAGAGGCAAACAAAGGATCTACTTGTGGTACAACCAAAGAAGCCACTGGTTTTCAATCTAATGAACCAACCAGTCAACAAACAAACAAGGAAAAATAACAATTAAGCTGTGTTGGAAAGAGTTGTCCCGTGCATCCTTTGGGGTTCATGTGGCATTTCAAGTTGGGCCAGAGAGTTAGACAAGAAAAACCTAGGAACTTGACATCCTCAGTCAAGGCTGCTTTGCGTGCCCCCCCCCCCACACACACACACACTCACACTCACACACACACAGACACACACTCACACGCAAACACACAGCTCTGTTGTAGTGTGTTAACACCACTCTAGTGTGTCCAATTTGCAGTGGGGATTCAACACACACACACACAGCTCCATTCACCCTAGACAATTGATTATTAATGTGTTGAGCCTTATCATCCTTCAAACATCACAGGGAGCCACATACTTACCTTACACAGCACCAAATGGTGACACACACACAGAGACACAAACACACAGCTCTGTTGTAGTGTGTTAATACTCACTGTAGTGTCTTCAGTTTGCAGTGGGGATTCTTGAGGAGATGCTGAACTCCTGCATCATAAATCTTATTCTTTCCCAGGTTCAGCTGCTTCAAACTGCAGGAGGTTGATCTGGCAGCTGATGCTAAAGCAGCACAGCTCTTCTCTGTGAGGGAACACTCAGTCAGCATGGGAGAAACATAATGACACATCTGATTATTACACTCACACACCTCTACCTACACAACATACACACACGCCTCTACCTACACAACACACACACCTAAACCTACACAACACACACACACACACCTCTACTTATACAACACACTCACACCCTTCTATCTATACAACACACACACAGTTCTACCTATACAACACACAGACACACACCTCTTCCTATACAAAACACACAGCTCTGTTGTAGTATCTTAACTATGAAGGTTTGATCGTCCACCCTAGAAGACAAATGATTATTAATGTGTTGAGCCGCATCATCCTTCATTCATCACAGGGAGCCACAGACTCATTTCACTCAGCACCAAATGGTGACACACACACTGACACAGCTATGTTGTAGTGTGTTAACACTCACTTTAGTGTCTCCAATTTGAGTGGAGATTCAACACACACACAGCTCCGTTGTACAGTTAACACTCACTTTAGTGTCTCCAGTTTGCAGTGGAGATTCAACACACACAAACACAGCTCTGTAGAAGTGTGTTAACACTCACTCTAGTGTCTCCAGATTGCAGTGGGGGTTCTTGAGGAGGTCTGAGAGATGTTGAACTCCTGCATCATGAATCTTATTTTCTCCCAGCTTCAGCTGCTTCAAACTGCAGGAGGTTGATCTGGCAGCTGATGCTAAAGCAGCACAGCTCTTCTCTGTGAGACAACAATGCTCCAGCCTGGGAGATACATAATGACACATCTGATTATTACACTCACACACCTCTACCTACACAACACACACACACACCTCTACCTACACAACACACACACACACACACACATACCTCTACCCATACCCCTTCCTCTACAACACACATACTCACACACCTTTCCCTGTACAACACACACAAACTCAGCTCTACCTACAAAACACACAGCTCTACCTACACAAACACACACACCAGTGTCTCCAGATTGCAGTGGGTATTCAACACACACACACACACACAGCTCTGTTGTAGTGTGTTAACACTCACTCTAGTGTCTCCAGTTTGCAGTGGGGATTCTTGAGGAGGTCTGAGAGATGCTGAACTCCTTCATCACAAATCCTATTGCTTCCCAGGTCCAGCTGCTTCAAACTGCAGGAGGTTGATATGGCAGCTGATGCTAAAGCAGCACAGCTCTTCTCTGTGAGGAAACAACACATCTGATTTTTACACTCACACACCTCTACCTACACAACACACACACATGACTCTACCTATACAACACACACAGCTCTGTTGTAGTGTCTGAACACTGAAGGTTTGATCATCCACCCTAGAAGACAAATTACTCACACACACACACACTCACACACAACTCTGTTGTAGTGTGTTAACGCTCACACTAGTGTATCCAGTTTGCTGTGGGGATTCAACACACACAGCTCTGTTGTCATGTGTTAACACTCACTGTAGTTTCTCCAGTTTGCAGTGGGGATTCTTGAGGAGGTCTGAGAGATGCTGAACTCCTGCATCACAAATCTCATTGTGTCCCAGGTTCAGCTGCTTCAAACTGCAGGAGGTTGATCTGGCACCTGATGCTAAAGCAGCACAGCTCTTCTCTGTGAGGGAACAATGCTCCAGCCTGGGAGAAACATGATGACACATCTGATTATTACACTAACACTCCTCTACCTACACAACACACACACGTCAGTTGCAGGAATTGCAATGCACACACAATAGTTAACTCACGACAAGCTCCAACTTACACACACACACCCCTCAGTGTATTCCTGCCTTCACAGCATGCCACAGACAGACACACAGATATTGTACTTGTGGACATCATTACCCACAAGCAAAATAAGAAAATGGCAAAACATTTGGTTTGTGTATTAGAAATTATGCAAATTGCAAATGTTATTGTGCAAAGCATGCCATGTGAAATATTAAGAAGGATTGGGTGGTTGTTTTTGTCCTTGAGAATATAGTGTGCTGGAGCAGAGTGGTACTCCCTGTTCTTCTTATCTCTGTAACTCTGTTAAATAGACACTGCCTGTGACTGCTGTTCACTCTGTGTGTTTCTGATCCTTCTTCAGAATTACTAATAACTCATTAAAAGACTCTTGCATTAGACTGGGTATTATGTAGCACAGAAGAAAAGAGGAAGATAATTCCTCAGGTCATAGCTATTCTGTTGCAAGCTACAATACACAGCGAGCTGGAATAAACCATTTTTCATTGTAGCCTAACCGTTGCCTTTTGTGATTTTCATGGAAGGTCAAGTTCATTTTTTTCAATTTTATTTTCTATAAAGCGCCAGATCACAACGGAAGTCATTTAAGGTTACCTTTCCTATAGAACAGGTCTATAGCTTGTTCTTTTATTAAACAAACTAAATAGCCTCATGTTATTTATCTTATTTACACGACGGCATGTCATTTCTGTCTCTACACGCTTCTGTCAGTCTGCCCCAGGGCAGCTGTGGCTACTGAGGTAGCTTACCACCACCGGTATGACTGTGTATGAATGACTGGACTGGACTCTGGACTCTGTAAAGCGACTTCGGGTATATAGAGAAGCGCTATATAAGATTGAATTGATTGATTGATTGATACATGGTCGCGAGTTTACAATTCTCCTCTGCTCTATGTATAGCGCGCTGAAGGAAGCAATAAATCTGATTATTTCCCAAACCCTCGAGAGCTGTTGCCATGGAGATTTAATGTTACTCTCTGTTTGAAGATAAGGTAGCAGCTAGTGTTGAAGAATGGATTATTTGAAATTGGGCTATTTTTGAATTTAGGCTAGCCAGGCAGCCCCTCTCCCTCGCTCTCTCTCTCCCTCCCTCTCCTCTCATATCACATCGCTAATGCTTATAATAATACTGATAAAATGGCCATATTGCCTACTGTAAATCTACTACCCAAAGGTATCTCCTTATCTGGTTCTGAAATAAATGTCTACTAACAAAAATGTTCTCTCTCCCTTGTAGCATGTTCCAATTGCTGATGGAAGTGGAAACATTGCTCCTCACCCCCACTACTCCTCAACTACGCATATGGACAGCCAAACTCTACCCACTCACTCTGTTCTTTTTCTTTTTCTCCTAATCTAGACTATCTTCGCTTTGGGACGCTGCTGTAATCTCTCCACCCGGTCTACCCGTAGAAACCCTCTGCCAATTGCACCCACCGCCACCGCACTGCCGTACACTTACTCTACCTCATACCCTATGCTAGCATTTATATACAATATATAATATTGCCGCCATCAACATGTTTCTCTGTTCCTACTCCCCTTACCCCTTGTAACAGTAAACCTTTGAGCACAGTGTATACCCACTAAACTGGTCTTGTTTGTATCATGTATTTACCACCGGATGTCTGTATATATATTATGTACACCTACCAAATGCAGGATATGTACAACACCTGTTGTTTCCCATCCCCTTCTGCCACACAACCCTCCCCCCATCCCCCCTTCCTATCTCCACCCGGCCGACCTCAAGCAGATGGGTCCCCCCTTATGTGCTGTGGTTCTGCTTAAGGTTCCTTCCTGACTAACAGGGAGTTTTTTCTTGCCCGTGTTGCCAATGTGCTTGCACTAAGGGGGTTCAGGCTCTGGGCTCTGTAAAGCGCCTAGAGACAATTGTATTGTTATGGCGCTATATAAATAAAATTGAATTGAAATTGGACGACTTTAAATTGATATATGAAATTGAACAACATCAACACCTATACGGATAAAATAAATAAACAAGGATAGCAAAACAGACTGATAAGCATAGAATGAGAACGGCAGAAACGCAGACAGGATGTCAGATGACGAGACGGATCACAGTGACACAGGCTACTCATATGTGGAGGCTGAGACATTCATAACATTTTATTCAGTTTTACTGATGGTCCTTTTGTTATGCCAACAGGTGAACTTCGTTGTGGATAAGTAAAGCCTATTCTGCTTCATTTTTGTAGTCCTGGTAATCTTTTGTTTGGCATATTGGTCAGGTTATTTAGAGGACCATTTCTCAATGGTTTTGTACTTGATGAATTAATTTTTGTTTATTAATCAGTTATTTTTCAACAAATAACTTAATTATAATTACAAAGAGGAAAATTCACAACTTTCACTTGCTTTTGGAAAAGCTCCAGTGAAATCAGGAATTTTAGGCCGTAACTATCTCAAAAAATGTTCTTCCAGAAGCCCAGAAAGATACACTGCAGTGACAAAAGCTGCACACTTTGTGGATAATTGTCATAAAAAGACATGTTCCGATGTTTAGTTTAATGTACTGTTCAAATAACTGTTCAGTTGGTATAATGACTGCTGTCATTAAAAGAAACACTAGCACTCTTAAATAATATTTTGGCCAATACACCCAGGATATAATTAAATAGAGCAATACAAAATGTAATTACGAATCATAACCTTAATTAAAAATTACAGTAAAGTAACAAAATAGATCAAAGTCTTCATAACAATATCTATCAAAATGATTCCCAGTGCATGTTCCAGTGGAACTTAAAGTTACTCATGAGCTATTCCCCTCCGTCCACGAGCCAGGGTGCGAACGTTCTCTAGCAGATCACGTAACCTCCGCGCTTGCTGCCACCAGTTCAGTGGAGAACGGATCGGATAACGATGCCAGCCACAACCTGCTATTCAGCGAACGACGGTGAGATGAGCTGGCTCCGTTTGTAGACAGAGGTCCTCCGGTGGGCCCAGCTACAAACGAGTCGTTTCCCACAAGTTCACAGGAGATAAACCGACTGATCCCTCTTGCAGGCGGAGAGGAGCTAAGCTAATGAGAGCCATTAGCCGTTAGCTCCGGCTAGTCAGCTTCACTTTGTAACTCGCTAGCTAAACGCAATTATCACTTCACAATGAAAACAAAACAACGATTTGTAGTCAAACATATATCAATACCTATTCAATTGAGGTTTGGCTATGTGTGGGTCTATGTACACCAAAGCACAGCTGGTTTCCACTGAAAGCAGTTGCCTCACTGGAGCAACAGACAAACTTGCTGGACACTCAAACTTGCTCCGACACAAGAAGCGCCCACCGGAAACCCAGAACATTTATTTGGTTCTTACCTAATTACACTGCTGATTGGCTAGACTGGCAGAAGGGACGCTCGATAAGGTGTTTTTTTAAAAACCTGTCAAATGTAATTATTTATTACGTTGTTATTTCTTTGTTTTAGCATACCGACATACTATGATTTTGTCTCAGGGTCTGTCTTGTCATTTGTGTATTGTTTAAGCCGCTGTATATATACACTGTACATGTGATGAGGAATAATTCAACCGAATTTGCATTAAATCAGGTTGTTTTAACCAAGATCATGCTGCAAGATCTAGAATTGCTAACGTTAGCCACTTTGCAGCTAGAAAATGTTGTTCCTGTGGACTATACATACAGTCACCTGTTTGAGTTGTTAATCGATAATGGAGATGTAAGGCAGTGTATGTGCCATGCTGCTAGGCGGCACTGCAGCCCTGTTGTGTTGTCTGATAATTTGTTAGTTTGAATTAATTTTGTACCTTCTGATAACCCGTAGTGTTTCTGATAACCTGTGTTTTGCCTAGGACGCCATTTTATCTTTATCTATCTAATGTTTGCGATCAATCCTCTAGGATGCTGTGATGGAAACAATAAATCTCGCCACCATTTCAAACCGCCTCATCTCCCGTGTCAATTCCTTGGTGCGCCCAACCGCCTGCTAACCTAAACCAACCGTCAAACACAACACAGAGTAGCAGCGGGCCGTTGGATAGCGAGAGAGAGGGTTACAGATACAACGTGCTTTCTCGAACAAGATGACTTCGGACTTTCATTTGATCATGTCGGGTCGAGAGAAAAATAAAACTCAAATCCATTAATTATGTCAATTTGGTTCACAATAGCTAGCTACATCCTTTGCAAAGAAACACAGCGTGTGCTGCATTCCATACATATTTAAAATAGAGTCTTGAATGACGAATTACTTTTATCTTCGATAAGTTGCCCAACTCGCGCTTTTTTGATGGACCCCAACAGCCGCGAGTAATCGAGGTGATGGTGTACCAACCAGCTGCGTGTGGAGAGAAAAGTTCAGAGAAAAGACAGTAGGCTCTTGGTTTAATTTCATATCGCTGTGGCCTCCGCTGTGATTCAGCACTCCGTTGCCCCGGTGCAAATATTTAGTAGTTTCGCCGAGTGGCAAACAGCGGAAAAGTGAATCCCACAATAGCCTAACTATCAGAACTCTCTGAACTTGGAAAACACACAGCTCCTTGCAAATCATCCTAGTTTCGCCGAGCGGCAAGATTAACTACTGTTACTTAGGCTACTGTTAACTAGGGGTGGGCGCTATGACCAAAATCTTCTATCACGGTATTGGTTATTTTATATCACGGTTACGGTATATAGCACGGTTTATTATACGTAGGGTGACCAGATTTGGGTTTTTGAAAAAGAGGACACTTCAGCGGTGGCGAAATGTGTCCACAGACATTTATTTATTGACCCTTAAGAACACTAAGGTGCAGAAACAATACTGCCTCAATAGGCTATTGGCCTAAGCAATAGTGGCCAGTATCCATTGAATCTTTAAATAGTAAAATTAAAGCAAAGTGTATGTAAAAAAAAAAAAGAAAAAGGAAAAATCTTTCTGTGGCATTTAGTCCAGTGCTTATGTTTCAGTGGTTCTTTAATGTACTTTCAGAAGATAACTCAAGTGTTAAAACTTTATTTTCAATGTGGGTCCATATGTTAACGCAATAATGATGAGATATTTTCTTTATATGGCCACATATTAAAATAAGAAAATTAAGAAGGCCATTACACATAGACATATATACATAGACGCTCCATTGACCGCCTCAGCCCGTTGCTGCGACGTGCTAACGTGATGACGAGGTGATGACTGGCCTGTAAACAGACGCAAGTAAATGATGGAGCTGCGTTTTTTCTGGATAAAAAGCACTAGGCCTATAGCGTTTATATTTCTCAACCGATTTCACCGAGTCGTTTTTATATTCAAGGGTTTATGATCTACGTGGAGTATAAAAAAAGTTTTGTCTCCATGTTACTTAGAATCTCGTTGGTTTGGCCGTAATCGCCGTTGACATACATACTACATGTATATGTCTATGATAATCGCTGCTAGACGCTCACTGTTCTTGTGCTCTCACAGCTCATTCACTTTGAAATACTGAAAAGAAATCTAAACTATCGAAATAGTGCATCTTTAACTACTAATATTTGACCATCATTGAGAAAAATGGAACAGAATCTGCAAATAAATGCCTACACTAGACACTTTTCAGTCCATATTTTTCAGTATATTGAATCTTTCCCAACAGTCGAGGATTACTCAACAAGTAGGCATGACAGTCCTTGCAGGTTATGTGCTTAAAAATTGTACTGGGTATCGTATTATACGGCTCTTCAGAATGTTCAAAAAAGTTCCGTTGATTTGAATGGGCCACCCCAACGTTCGCAGGTCTGTAATTTCTCTGACCATCTTTCATATCATTCCGCAAGTAGTCCAGTCATTTAACGTAACGGGAAGTAATGGGTTGCTACGCAACACCTGAAACTTTAGAGTTCTATTTGCCTGAAGAACTATTTTTTCTTAGCAAAAATCACAAAACGGCAACAAAATCGTTAAAGAGGTATTTTTGGAGGAATGTTTATCGTTTTGGCGAGTTACTGTATAATAAGAGGGATAATGTATAGTTCGGAGGTCATTATCTAAAAATAAATCGATTGGATTTCAAAATAAGAGTATACCGCGGTTGAAACGGTATGGCCAAATCTCTCCCGGTAGACACATTTCTACCGTTGCACGGTATATACCGTCATACCGCCCAGCCCTACTGTTAACTGACTCCAGACTGGTCGAACTTCACTCTTCATGGGTGAAATTTGCTTTGGTTTTACGAACGACTGTTTTGTTTTATGCCGCATAGGATACAAGGTTTGCCCCTGTTGACCACACACCATATTTTACACACAATCACTCACAATCACTCTACTCCATGCATCATAGGATAATCCCCCCCCCCACACACACACACACACACACAGTCACAGATTACAAGTTTACTTACAAAGCTGATGTGACCCCTGGCACCAGCTTCTGAAGAACATCATCTCGACTGAGGAGTTCAGTCTGATCTTCCTCTGGTGTCTTTATGTACTTCTGCAGGTCAAACTCATCCAGCTGCTTTTCTGAAATCTCAAACCTAAAACTTTTAATCTCCCACTCTTCTGGTAAGTGCATGTCTACAGACAGAGCTCCTGAGCTCCTGTCAATGACCTCCACCACAGCATGGTGATTCAGCTCAATCAGACAGTAGAACAGGTTGATCATTCTGTTTGAATTATGATCTCTGATCTTCTGTTTAACATACTGGACTGTTTGCTCTGAGCTCTGTGATTGGCTTCTTGTCTGAGGCAGAAGGTGTGTTAAGAGATTCTGATTAGACTCCAGTGAGAGACCTAGGAGGAAGCGGAGGAAAAGGTCCAGATGTCCATTCTTACTCTGTAAGGCCAGATCCACTGCAGTCTTGTGTAGGTCATGCAGTGTTGCAGCTCTGAACAGAGCAGAAAGCTGAGAGGTTTGCTGTTGGTCGGGCATGTTTCTCTCTCTGTTGCTGAAGCAGAGGAACACATGGCACCTTTCTCTACCAGAGATACAGGAATGCAAACAAGCACACCCAGAGAGAAAGACCTGTGAACTGAAGACCTCGTCTTGATCATTATTCCTACATGGCCTGGTTACATGGTCTGTATTTCACATCTTGACACATGGACATGGCGAGCATGACACACATCTGATCCTGCTGTGTAGTAAAGGACACACACACACACACACACACACACACACACACACACACACACACACACGTGTGCCCTCACACACACAACATATCTCACTGTGTAATATTACTGTCATGTTAATCACACAAAAGACAAAGTAAAACTATTTATTCTGCTTTTTGGCCTCTAATCCAACCAGTTCAGCCCCACCCTGAAGTGTTTCACCATTGCGTGCCTGATCAAGATAGTGTGCCTGTTGCTACGGTAACAGGGTGATGAGTGTCTCACTGAATTTGCGTATTTCGCCTCTAAGTGTGTGTAATGTCTGTATGTGCATTTTAATTTTCCTACGCTCAGTGGTGGTGGGGTTTGTGTGTGTTTGTGGTGTGTGTGTGTGTGTGTGTGTGTGTTTGTGGTGTGTGTGTGGCATCTGTGTGTGTGTGTGGTGTGGTTCCCATGCGGAGCATTACGTTTTGATGCTACCCACTCCTCTGCCTCTTTTGCAACTGTCTGGCGGCTGAGGTATGTTACTCCTACTATAGAGACCTGTGTGTGTGTGTTCGGAAACGTTATTTCGGTCGATTATTCCTCCCCTTTAATAATACTAATTGGTATTGTATTTTATATCGTTGGGAAGCCTGATTAGTCACCTTTACAACGAGGTACAACGTGGAATGAGCAACACAGCTAACCGTGTGGATAGCGACCCAAAAAAGTGTGCCAAAATCCCCTGCAATATTCTTCTGTTGGTATTCACTCTCGTTTTCAGTTGCTTGGTGGATTTGATGATTATTCATTTTCCACTGTCAGGGACCTCAGTAGCGTGTGGAAGATCCATACGCAGCCACAACAGCTTGGCACCTCATGCTGGTCACCAGCCTGGTCACACACTGCTGTGGGATGGCATCCCATTCCTCAACCAGGATTTGTCGCAAGTCAGCCAACATGGTTGCGTTGGTCAATCTGGCACGTACAGCACGCCCAAGCTGATCCCACAAGTATTCATTTGGGTTGAGGTCTGGACTCACGGCAGGCCATTCCATCCTCTCCAGTCCCAAATTCTGGAGGTGTGATGATCCTGCCTCTGTGGGGGCGAGCGTTGTCATCCTGGAGGATGGAGTTAGGTCCAAGATTCTGGAGATATGGGATCGCCACTGGCTCCAGAATCTCATTCTGATATCTCACTGCATTGAGATTGCCTTCAATGATGACAAGTTCTGTTTTGCCTGTGAGAGAGATACCGCCCCACACCATAACACTGCCCCCATTGAAAGGTGTCACGCGATCTATGCAGCAATCTGCATAGCGTTCTCCACACCGTCTCCATACTTTGATCCTGCCATCCAGCTTCCGCAGACAGAACCATGATTCATCACTGAACATGACGTTGCCCCACATTCTTAGGTTCCACTGTCGGTGCTGTCTACACCAGCGCAAACGGGCCTGGCGGTGAAGGATAGTCATTGCAGACTTCCTGGCAGCCATATAAGCATGAAGACCGGCCATGTGCAGTCTGTTCCTCACCGTCTGATCAGAGATCTGTCCGTGGTACCGTTGTGCAAATCTTGCCTGTAAATCTCTGGAAGAAAGCCTACGGTTCCTCAGTGAAGCAAGGGTGAGGAACTGGTCTTCTTGGGGTGAGGAACCGGTCTTCTTGGGGTTCTTCCTGGGACGGCCACTTTGCGGTCTGTCTTTGACTTCACCAGTCTCACGGAACTTGGTCCTAAGTTTGAAAATGGTACCAGGGCTGACACCAAATAATGCTGCCACTCTGCGTACCGGAACACCAGCTTCCAGTTGCCCTATTGCATGGGCCTTATCCTGAAGGGACAAACGTGGCTTGTTTTTGCTTGGAGCACACACAAACTCAACAAAGTTGCAGGACCCATGCACACAAGTGCTGTCAATTAGGTGCCAGTCACACACCTGTGACTGGCATACACCTGCCAGCACTTGAAGCTCAAAACGAGAGTGAATACCAACAGAAGAATATTGTAGGGGATTTTGGCAAAAATGTTTGGGCCGCTACCCACACGGTTAGCTGTGTTGCCCATTCCACGAATGCACGATCTTTAGAAGTTGTACCTCATTGTAAAGGTGACTAATCAGGCTTTCCAACGATATAAAATACAATACCAATTGGTATTATTAAAGGGGAGGAGTAATCGATCGAAACAACGTTTCCAACCTTTTTTTTTAGGAGTTTATTAAGGTTCCTGTTATTTAGATTACCTATTAGTGTTCGGCTAATCGGAGGAAGCGCTTGTGCTTGTATGTGTGTTTGTGTGTGTGTGTGTATGTGTGTGTGTGTGTGTGACAGATGCCATGAGCAGAGAGCCTTTTGTGAGACCCAGAATGATGCGTCTGACTAGGACTCTTAACGCTGAGCTGCTTAACGCTTCCAGGAGGATTCAGTTCAGGACATGTCGCCTGTCCTCTGAGCTTTTCTAAAGCTAGGAAACGAGCTGCTTCTGTATCTGACAGGGTGTGTGTTGGGGCCACACATGTGTGTGTGTGTGTGTGTGTGTGTTGGGGCCACACATGTTGTTCAAGCTGCTTCTGTATCTGACGTGGTTAAATTAGCTTTTGTGAGGAGGGGGAGCCCTTTGTGTGCGGTCAATGGTCATCTTTCAAAAGCATCTTTATTTATATCGCTCTCACATACATTATGAATTTATGCATTATTAGACTTAAGGGGCTCTTTTTCCACTTCTTATGTGTAGGGGTTGAATAGTTTTTCAAACAAAAAGGCTACAATTCAATGTATTACCTTTTGAATATCATCAAACAGCATGAGGAACGTATTTATTATTCGCACATTACAAAGCTGCATGAAGAATATGAAATGTAGCCTATGTTCATGAGTACATTAATGCAGCTATCATTAAAACAGACATTGGTATTTATACAGTAGCCTATATCATCACTTGTTTCAGGATCATGGGAATCTATTACAGTTGTTCAAAATTACTTTCCACCAACAACCTTAAGTTAGCCTATGTGAACTTAAATATTTTGTGTAATTCAGAGCTGAAACTACAACATAGGGACACATGTCTTTATATCATATTAGCCTAGTATTTTAGTTAAACTGGTATTGTCAAAAATATATTTTTAAGTAAGTATTGGAAAACTAATAGTTGAGTTTGATTATTTCAGTTAGGCCTATATTGCAAAGATCATAGGAATCTAGGTAACACTAAAGACCCCTTTGTCAGTCAATGAACTAGGAAATTATGAATTTCCCAAAAATAATACTAAAACAATTAAAGCAGGTAGCAATAGGCTACACGATTTGACATTTGCTAGCGGCTAGCTAGCCAGTGATTTGTATGGTGTTGCTCGCTTTTTAGGGCGGGCGTCATTGGCCATCATAGGCGCAGAGGTGTAAAGTAACGAATTACATTTACTCACGTTACTGTAATTGAGTAGTTTTTTTGTGTACTTTGTAATTTTTAAGTAGTTTTTGAAATCGGTAATTTTACTTTTACTTAAGTAGATTTTGACTGAAGTATTGTACTTCACTACATTGGAAATTACATCCATTACTGAGTAAAAAAAAAAAAAACATAGTTCAAGGCGGGAATCGCGCACGACAATTCTCACTGCAGTATTGGATGCTGCATAGAGTGGATGATGGAGTCGATGCAAGGCGCCGGTGCCGAGTCACGAGAGATAGAGATGGAGGAAAATTATAGTGCGGACTACCAACAAGCTGAAGTACCGAACTTTCCGCCAGTTCAAATTAAAGAAGATGAAGAAAACCCGTGGCCATAGTAGTTCAGACAGCGTTTTTGTCGTTTAGTTAGCTTTGCTCCATTAAGCAAAATATGCGTTTCATGGCACTATAGCCTAATTTTGACTAGCACTTGCAACCGCCCTAACGTCGACAGTATGCTAACGTCGACAGCCGTCATCCAATAGACTAATAATAATTCCATTCCTGTCTTCCATTCGTTCCATGTTCAGTCTCTCATATTGTGTTAAACAGCAGATCAGTCATTAGCAATGAAATACACCACATAAACTGATATTAGGCTAATCATTTGGCTGCCTCCCATGCCTTGAAACAGAAACAATGTGAATGCGCACACCATCGTTGTCAGTTGGACAAGTAAATGTGTATGTCGCTATCTGGAATTTATCACGATGTTTAGTCAGATATTGATAACGATAAGTGGTGGCTTTGCAACGTGCACGTCTCTCATGTTCATGCTCAGGGGTCTCGGTTAGCAAGAATTGAGGATTATGAATTGTGATGCATGTAGAAATAGAAAATAATGCTATAATTCTGTATATGTACTGTAGGTCTGTCATCTCAAGTAGCTATTTCTGTGTTATGATGCACTCTTGATGGCAGCTCAATACTTAATTGTCAGAAATGTTGTTTGTCATTCTATAGGTCTAGTCTATGTCAGACAACACCTTGACCGGATGTTGGAGGCTGGAGCAAGTTGGACAACATTCATCAGATGAAGATGATTTTTTTTCCTCAATGAAGTCCAGAAGATCAAGGTACAGGGGAGTTAGAAGGGTACCTAGCCTGTGTCTCAGTCAATATGGATCTGCTGGACGCCTTTCAGAATATCAAAAAACTGTCCCTGAAACTCAATACTGGCCTACCTGCCTTGGCCGCCTGCGAGCGACTCTTCAGCTGGGCTGGATTGCTGCTCACTGCAAAGCGAGCCCGGATGAACTCTACTCACCTTGAAAATCAGCTGCTGCTCAAACTCAACAAGAGGTTTGTAGACTAATGCTCTAAAGGTGGACACAAGTAAAGTAACTAAAGTTTACAGTGGGGCAGTCCATGCATTTTAACTTTTTGATTTAGCTGTCATGTGGTTCATGTCTTGACATGTCCTCCCAAAAGTTCTTAAATGTTGTGTTGACATGTTTAATGTTTAATGTTTGACATGTTTAATGTCATTGCACTTATATTTCTAAAGATTCTCCTTTAATTAAAAATAACTAGTTTTTGTATTGGATTTATGACCCCTTGTCGTTTTTTGCACTATATAGGAGTGGCCCCCGTCAAATTGTTGAAAGTAACTAAGTAACTTTTACTTAAAGTACATTTTAAATGAACTACTTTTTACTTGAGTAGATTTTTAGATGGGTAATTTTACTTGTACTTAAGTAAAATTTCATCAAAGTAATTGTACTTTTACTTGAGTACAACATTTCAGTACTTTTTACACCTCTGCATAGGCGTTTGTTGTGCCCTTGTCCCCCTATGGATATTAGCCCCTTGATGAGAGTTCAACTGCACCTTGTCGCAAAGTTGTGTCATGTTTTTTCTTTGGGTTAGGATAGCTTGGCTAGTTGGCTATTAGGTTCTGTTCTGAGTGAAGGCTAAACTGCTTGGTTGCGTCCTTTAAGTTAGCTTAGTTAATTTGTTGTTTCAGGCTGAAATGTCAGTCTGAATAGCAAAAAAACAGATCATAAATGGTCCGTGTAATTTGCGGCCAACGGATTTTCGTTTTGAAATGAGAAAAACTAAATCGGGAAACGAGCTGTTTCCCAATTACCATTTAGAATTAGGAAAACAAAAAACCACCCATTTTCCGTTTTTTGTTTTGATAATAGAAAACTGAAAACGAAAAAACGACCCGTTATCTGATTTTCTTTGATATGCTTAAACATTGAAATCGGGAATTAAAATACTGTGTGGAAATCGGTCCGTGTACTTTGCGGCCAATTGATTTTCGTTTTGAAATGAGAAAACCAAAATCGGGAAACTACCCATTTTCCGTTTTTTGTTTTGATAATAGAAACGGAAAACGAAAAAACAACCCATTATCTGATTTTCTTTAATGTGCTTAAACATGGAAATCGGGAATTAAAATACTGCGTGGAAATCTTCTTTCTCAATTTTGCATAGATTTTTGTGTTGTGACCCGGAAGCTATCGTAAGTAGTATGCCTCTTGCCTCATACCCGAAAGTCAGGAGCAGTAGTTGGAGGTGTAATTGATTTGGAGCCATAATTTGGATTCAGACATCCATGAGATGCACGTAAACAAAGTCTTTGCACGAATATGCAGGTTTTTTTTCAGAGAACAGAATAAATGGAATGTCTTGTGGCAATTTCACCGCGAATGTGCGGAGGTGGTGTGCTGAGCAGGTGCCTTGTCAGGGACTTCTTTGCTGGGAGGCAATGTCTCTCTCCATTGAATAGGGAATGTATTTCACGTATGTGTAGAACCTATTTAGAATGGCTGACCTTACATAAAACGGCAGTTTTAAGTAAAAAAAAAAAAAGCCCAGAGAGAGGAGGCAAACAGTACCTCTGCCTCAATGAGGGGGGCGTGTGAAAGCATGGAAACAGGCCTTTCAATTGAAACGTGAAGTGATTAATAATGGGAGATCAATGCCGGTTTTGTACCCAATTCAGCACCCCCGGCGTCAGATGCACCCCCTCGCGGGAGCGCGCACCACTCGCTTGATCGGAAAGGAAAGCAGTTCGCCTAAACAAACGCAGGGGAAAATACTATACTACGATTTCATTATTTGTGAAAGAGATGGAAGAGAAGAACACGTGATTACTGTCTTTAAAACTGTTCTAAAGAGAACAAACAACCGATGTTTTTCTCCCAAAAAACTCGGATAATAGCGAACGCAAAAGAACACCTTTTTGTTCTGTGGAAATATATAGCCTACCCCAGCCATGACTACAAAATGAATTAACTTAATTTTGCTTTGAGCAAGTTGAATGTATTTGACACGGCGTTTCACTAGACTAAATATGATTCTAGCATTTCTTGCAATTCATAGGTTCAAAATGTGAGGTCGATATGAATTGATAGCCAAAGACTGGTGTTTAAGTATAGGAAACATACGATCTTTAATTTACATAAATAAACTATTCAGAGACACGTCGGCTCACCAACAGTACAAAACAATATGCGAGACACAAACAGTACAAAGCAAAATGCGGCATACAAAACAGTGGCGTACACGATGCCCAGCTTCTCGGCACTCTGTGTAAGCTTGGATCTCCAACACAACAAACAAATCACTCAGCTGGATGTCGATGGCAAGGGACTCGAGCACACAAAAGACAAAAGGCAGCTCTACCGATAGCTTACCTGACGGGGCTATATCCAGGTGAACTAATCAGCGGGTCTCCCTCCTTCACGTCACCACATAGAGACACGCATTGTACGTCACTAATGGGGATACACCTCAACTATGCCACAAAAAGTAAGTGCTTTTAATTGGGTTAACCTGTATATAGGTTGAAACAATAGCCTTCTGATCCTGAATATCACTTGATGAAAATGTAATGTGATCTATGCCTGATAGACAAGTCATAACCTATGTGTGTTTCTCACCATTGAAGGGCATATTCTATTCATCAATTAGCTACACTTGTTTTTGTGAAATTATTATTTTTTTTGCTGCTTTATAAGATACAATATAATAAACCAATTCCACATCCACCACTGACTTATCTGTTGTCAGACCTATCAAACTCATACATATCTTGGCACCAATTGCATGCAGTTAAAAGTACCAATAGCGAGGTCAAAGGAACAAAATGATGCAGATGGGGTGCATTACATGGCAGGCCTTGTGTTCCATTTCCTGTGATATGTACCCCCAGCATAACTCTTACTGTGAAGCTGTCACATGCACTAAACTGACTCTGGTTACACATACTAGTCTCATCTGCGTACCGTGAAAAGCATTTGATGCTAGGATCAACAGAAAAAAAACGAGAGGGTGCGTATCACGGCAGAGCTGGTTTCCTACCTGCCAGAATGTGCACCCGCTGTTAACTTTTACTACGGTGGCACATGCATGAAACTGACTCTGCTTAGACATACTAGTCCCATGTGTGTACTGTCAAAAGTATTTGATGCTGGGATCAACAGGAAAAAAATTAGGAGGGTGTGCATATCACGACAGGCCTATTTTCACACCAGGCAGAATAAGCACCCCCTGTTAACTTTTACTAGGAAGGTGGCACATGCATGAAACTCACTCTGCTTACTCATACTAGTCCCATGTCTGTTCTCTGAAAAGCATTTGATGCTGGGATCAACAGAATTCTTTTAAGGGGGGGGGGGTGCATATCACGACAGGCCTATTTTCACACCAGGCAGAATAAGCACCCCCTCTTAACTTTTCCAAGGAAGGTGGCAGATTTATGAAATGGACTCCCCTCATCAGTCCTGTTTGTACTCTGACAAGTACAGTAGTGATGCTGGGAGAAACACACCACTTTCATGAAAATAATGTAATTGTTGAATTTAATTAGTTTTTATTTTTACACTGAATAGTATTTGCATATGAAATGAATAGAAATGTAGGCAACATTCCTAAGCCAAATCAAAGTAGCCTACCATTCTTAATGTTACCAAGAATAACCCACACCACTAGCCCACACCACTAGCTACACACCACAACCACCACCAGTGCTCCCAACACCACTAGTAGTGTCCACATTCACACATTCACACCGTTACCCTACACATTAGTGATCCTTGGAAGCGAGCACCCTGGCTTCACATCCCCCCGACATACCGGGCCCTGGAACAAGGATGGACAAGACAGGGAGTAACATAGTAAGTCACGTGTGCACACACTAGGGGGCAGGAGCACGGGATAGCGCGTCCGCTATCACGTTCTCCTTACCTTTGATATGCTTAATGTCCAGATTGTACGGCTGGAGAAAGATGCACCAGCGCATCAACCTTTGATTTGGGTTTTGTAGGGAGTGCAGGAACGTCAGTGGATTGTGGTCACAGTAAATAACAATTGGTGCCAGACTACCACCCACATAGACTTCAAAAGTCTGCAAAGCCCAAATTAGCGCCAGTGCTTCTTTTTCAATAGTCGAGTAGTTCAATTGGTAAGCATTACATTTCCGCGAGAAATAACTCACTGGTCTCTCATTACTATTATCGTCGTCTTGGAGCAAGACGGCTCCTGCCCCCACCATGCTGGCGTCAACGTGTAACTTAAACTGTTTGCTCAACTGCGGAGCCGCAAGGAGAGGGGCGGACGTAAGTATACGTTTGGCTCGCTCGAATGCCTTTTGACAAGCGGGCGTCCAATCAAATGGTTTACTCTGCTTGAGCAGGTCAGTGAGCGGCACAACGACAGAAGAGAAGTTTTGGCAAAAACTCCTGTAATATCCGATCATTCCGAGGAATCTCATTAGTTCTTTTTTGTTTGCCGGCGGTGGGAAACTATCGATGGCCATAACCTTTGCGCGAACAGGGCGCACGAAGCCCTGGCCCACTACTTTACCTAAGTAGGTAACCGTAGCCCTGGCGAATTCGCACTTGGCCAGGTTGACAGTGAGATTAGCTTGGGCCAGGCGGGTGAACAGCTGTCGAATACGATCAAGATGGGAAGTCCAAGTGTCGCTACTTAGGACGACGTCATCCAGGTATACAGCACAGCCCTCGAGATGCGCAGTTACCTGATTCATTAAACGTTGGAACATGGCCGGGGCGTTGCGTAACCCGAAACTCATTACTTTATAGGCATAAAGTCCTTTTGGGGTAATAAACGCAGACACCTCGCGAGCACGCTCAGTTAAAGGAATTTGCCAATAACCCTTCAATAAGTCAAATTTACTGACGAACTTGGCTGAACCCACTTGGTCTACATAATCTTCAATTCGTGGGAGAGGGAACGAGTCAGGTTTGGTGACATTATTTAATTTCCTATAGTCGTTGCAAAACCAATAGGTTCCGTCAGTTTTCTTCAACAGCAGACACGGCGACGCCCAGCTGGAAAGCGATTGTTCGGCCAGGTCATTGTTCAATAAATATTGTACTTCTGTTTCCAATATTTTCTGTCTCTCACCCGAAACTCTGTAAAAGCGTTGGCGAATGGGGGAAGCATCCCCGACGTCAATATCATGGCTCACTACATGAGTCTGGGTGGGAATGTCGGAGAACAGGGTCGGGAATTCTTTTATCAGGGCCGCCAATTCAGACGCGTGCTCCGGGGTTAAATGATTTAGCAGTAATGGGAGGTTAGCCAAAGATTCCGAATTTTTAAGCCTACCAACCAAGACCTCATCAGTGGGTTCACACACGTCCACCCCATCAAGCGCTGCCACCGCTGGCGGGGAAGAGACAGATGTTATGAGACAATTAGAACATTTAGCGCTGTCCTCACCCGATGCTGCCACCAACGGGCTGAGGACAGGGCTCAATTCGGTGTAATCATTTGCAGCAGACACTCCATCTTTGCCAGCTACACGTCCACGGTCAAAGTAAGGCTTAAGGAGATTCGCATGACAAAGTTGCGTCATAATTGTCCTGCCCCTCTTGGCTAAGCACTTTGTAGGGCCCTGCGAATTTGGCTTGGAATGGCGAGTGTATCACGGGCAAAAGTACCATCACCTGATCACCAGGACTAAAAGCGCGACGCACCGCTTTCCGGTCGTACCTACGTTTCATTTTTATTTGGGCACGTTGCAGGTTTTCTCGAGCCAATCTCCCAGCCACATACAGCCGTCGCCTGAAACCGTTGACGTAGTCCGTCAAAGCCAGCGGCGGCTTACTAGTTTCACAATCAAACAAGGACGCTACTTGCCCACGCACGGTATGGCCAAACACGAGTGCGTTCGGACTAAACCCGGTGCTGTCTTGAGTTACCTCCCTGGCCGCCAACAGCAACCAGGGGAGGCCGTCTTCCCAGTCCCTGCCTAGTTCCACACAGTATGCCCTCAGCATTGATTTAAGCGTCTGATGGAAGCGTTCTAAGACGCCCTGGCTTTGGGGATGGTACGCCGAAGCTTTACTATGCTGGATTTTTAATAGGCGCAATACCTGTGAGAAGGTCCTAGAAGTAAAGTTCGTACCCCGATCGAACTGAACTATCGTAGGCAATCCGAATATGGAGATGAATTGGGACAGGGCTTTAACCACGGATTTGGCAGTAATCGAACGAAGTGGATACGCTGCGGGGTAACGGGTTGTCTGACACATAACTGTCAGCAAATAAAGGCAACCGGTTTTCGAACGAGGCAGTGGACCAACACAGTCAATAACGATATGCTCGAAGGGTTTAGACGCAGGGGCAATCGGGCGAAGAGGGACAGGTTTAGGCATCTGGTTAGGTTTGCCAGTCAGTTGGCAAGTGTGACAGGTTTTTACATGATACGCGACGTCTCTTTTTACTCGAGGCCAATAACAGTAACGCAGCACCAGATCATGTGTTTTCCTAACCCCCATATGACCAGTGTCTTCATGGGCAGTTTTCAAACTCAACTGGCGCAGCGAGGATGGAACCACCACCTGCTCAACCGGCTCATTGGGAACCGTGGTACGTGGTGGGCGTCTACGCATTAAAGCGCCGTCTTTTATCAGAAAACCCGGAGTTATGTTACCGTCCTTACCGTCATGCGCCTTGTCGAACAGAGGCTGCAGCGTGGAATCAGCCTGTTGGGCGTCAATCAGCTGCCTGCGCGAGATGGAATCCGGCAACCCAGCAAATGGGGGCAGTGCAGAATTGCCCGCATCGGCTGCTTTGGAGGCAGCGCGACTAGCTGACCGCGTTACGACAGACGCAGGGCACACCCGGGGAGTCTCACCTACGTCATAGAGAAGTTCAGACTCACCGATGTTAATAGGTGACACATTAGCCCACACACGCCCCCCTGCCTATCCATTCCCCAAAATCATAACCACGCTGTGTATTGGGAGCGCAGGGCGCACCCCCCAGCAAAACCTCCCCGCTGACCAACACCGAATCCAGATGCACTTTATGCAGAGGCACAGGCAAAATGTTCAGGTTTATTCCACGAACAAACACCGTCTGTCCAGAGTCGGACGCAGTAGAGAAAGGTAACACTGACTGGAGAATGAACGATTCAATCGAACCAGTGTCTCGGAGTATTGTAATCGGTACCTTTTCTCCATCAGCGGTTAGCGACACAGACCCATTACCGTAACCACGCGGGGTCGTTTGGCATCAACATGCTGGCTAGCGAGAGACACGGCCAGGGCGGAGCCTTTCGCACCATCCCGGGGCTTTACTTTACCCGAGGCTTTGCCTCCCATTAGCACCGGACACTCAGATTTCCAGTGGCTATCCCCAAACAGTAATTGCAACAATCCCATTTGCTTTGGGTCTGGGTTTCGAACGTGCTAGCAGGCCTAGAGGCCCCTTCCGATTTACCGTGGCGTTCTGGTGGACCACCCCGATACCCACGGTCATACCGAAAAGGCGGCGTCCCATAGAACCCCGTCTTATGTACTAAGGCATAGTCATCAGCCAAGGTGGCGGCTTCAGACACCGTCGCGACCTGATGTTTACTGATGTAGGTGGCAATCTGTGTCGGGAGACCATTTTTAAATTGCTCAATTAAAATTAGCTGACGCAAAGCTTCTTCTGATTCAATTTCTGATGCAGTGCACCAGCGTTTAAATTGAACAGATAGCTTTTGCGCGAACTCCGTGTAATTTTGATCTGAACGTTTCCGCATCTCACGAAACTTTTGCCTATAAGCCTCGGGCACCAGTTCATATGCTCTCAATACCGCCTTTTTTACGCACGAATACGTTCGAGATTCCGGCTCACCAAGAGCTGAATAAGCCTCTTGCGCACGGCCAGTGAGGGTACACTGGAGCATCAAGATGCGGGTGGTGTCAGGCCAATTGTAATAGTCAGCCACACGCTCAAACAAATTAAAAAACGTTTCGACCTTAGACTCCTCGAATTTAGGTAGAAGCCTCACATTCCTAGCCACATCAACATTGTCCTGGCCAACCGGGCCCAATCTCCCTTCTTCAATCAGCTTCAAGCGTTGACACTCAAGCTCCAATTTTTCTCGTTCTAACGCCTGCCTTCCGAGCTCCGTGTCATAGTCCATTTTATCCCTGTCTAATTGGAGAAGTAAGAGCTCCTTCTGTTGCTCGTAAGTTAAGCCAGCAGGAGGAAAGTCTCCAGGAGCTTCCGCACCTGCGGGCAACACCTCTTTCTCCACCAGGGAAGCCTTAAGGGCGACCCTCATTAAATCTTTGGTCCTTTTATCAGCTGGAGTCAGAGCAATTCCAAAATGATCAGCTAGTGACTGTAACTGGTCTTTA
The DNA here is from genome assembly GCF_900700415.2 of Clupea harengus. Lineage (NCBI taxonomy): Eukaryota > Metazoa > Chordata > Actinopteri > Clupeiformes > Clupeidae > Clupea > Clupea harengus. The sequence continues at coordinate 27,485,757 of NC_045167.1, forward strand.
GTGAACGAATTGAAGATCCCCCAGGAGGGAGATTTCACGAACTCTTCTAATGCAGACATCGTAACTGCCACTATTCACTTTAACCGGTTCACGAGTAACCAAACACAACTCTCCAGGTTAAAAACGAACGCACAGCCCACCCATACAACTCGCCCAGACCTACACCACACTTATCCTAGTCTGTCTTCGGAGGTTACCGGGCTTGAGGCAACTTTGCAGCTACCCCCCACGGAGAACCTAGTCTCCCCCGGAGTAGTCTCCCCACCACCAGGACTTTACAAAAAACAATAAACGATGAAATAAACTGAAACCAGTTTAGCAGGGCACTCCTATCTGTCTTTAGTTACAAATCATTACAAAAGTTACAAATCATTTTGTTACAAATAACCGTATTTCATATTCAATATCATGCCTCTCGCCCCCCACCAAAAAAAAGGGAACGAACGAATTTTGGCTCACTTTCAAAATTCCAGTTTCCAAACAAAGTTACTCACGTGCAACCAAACCGCCGCGAAAAAACTCTACAACAACCGTTTAGTTATGACGAGCCCCCATATTGTTAAGGCCTAGGGTTGCCGAAACAATAAGGGAGGCAGAGGCAAGCGAAATGCGGTCAAACAAAGGTATTTATTCATGAACTGGATAAAACTAATTCTCCGGAAGGACAGCGGAACAGTCAATTTGGTAGTTCAGAGAGCTCTCCCCAGGTCACGGAAGCAGCTCCTATAAAGGCCACGGGTGCACCTGCGCACCGGTGTAGCTCCTCAGCCGATCAAGAGCGGCCCCGCCCACAAGCATACCTGAACCTGAGCGCCGGGGGAGCAGACAATCAGAAAGATAACAGAAAAGGTCCCGTGGGCGTCACACCCCACCATCGAGGCGTCCAGCACAGGAGATGTCTGCGGAGGGCGCGCAGCATCACCAAGTACAGCTCACACCCCAACCGTTCCCGGACTAGCAGGTTCAGGAACAGCTTCTTTCCTGGGGCTGTCTCCCTGCTGAACTCTGAACCTCCCCCCATCCCCCCGCTGAACCCTGCAACATCATCCCCCCCGCCACACACACACACACACACACCCCCCCTGGCACATCGACCCCCAGTGACTGTACTCCTCCCGGCCTTGACGGCCATGCACCTTGACCCACCTGTTCATTTGCACTGACTGCTTTATACTGTTTTACTGTACTCCACTTATGCCCTCTACCTCAATCCACTTCACTCCACACCACTTGTTCTTCACCTGTCTTAACTGCACTTTACATACAGTACATAGTCTGATCTGCACTCCCCTCTGCTATTTAGCAAAACTGCTGCTCACTTTTATAGTCATGTTATAGTCTTATATTGTACTGCACATATCCTACTTCATACTGTACATTCTCATGTCTATAGTCTTTGTCATATTTTACTACTCCGTGTTACTGTACATATCTATCCATACTGTATATATCTTATTTATAGTCTTTTCATAGTTTACAACCTTACTGCTCACATTGCACATACTGTATCTTATTATATACTATCTCATCATTTATATACCACTGCCATTCATATGCACATATTCTGCACTTTCTGCATATTTGCACTTCTGGTTAGATACTAAACTGCATTTCGTTGTCTCAGTACCTTTACTCTGTGCAATGACAATAAAGTTGAATCTAATCTAATCTAAAACATAAGTAGCTTAGAAATGAAGAGCATTTGCCCCTTCATGTAGTGTAACTACTTTATTTCATTACATTTTACATAATAACATAGTAAATTTGTTAGCAAAGGATGATAATGTGCAGCAGTTGTAGCGCACATCTACGTCTAAGCAGAGTCAGTTTCATGCATGTGCCACCTTCGTAGTAAAAGTTAACAGGGGGTGCACAATCTGGCAGGAAGGAAACCAGCTTTGCCGTGATACGCACCCCCTCGTTTTTTTTTCGGTTGATCCTAGCATCAAATGCTTTTCACGGTACGCAGATGAGACTAGTATGTGTAACCAGAGTCAGTTTAGTGCATGTGACAGCTTCACAGTTAGAGTTATGCTGGGGGTACATATCACAGGAAATGGAACACAAGGCCTGCCATGTAATGCACCCCATCTGCATCATTTTGTTCCTTTGACCTCACTATTGGTACTTTTAACTGCATGCAATTGGTGCCAAGATATGTATGAGTTTGATAGGTCTGACAACAGATAAGTCAGTGGTGGATGTGGAATTGGTTTATTATATTGTATCTTATAAAGCAGCAAGAAAAATGTTTAATTTCACAAAAACAAGTGTAGCTATTTGATGAAGAGAATATGCCCTTTAACGGTGAGAAACACACATAGGTTATGACTTGTCTATCAGGCATAGATCACATTACATTTTCATCAAGTGATATTCAGGATCAGAAGGCTATTGTTTCAACCTATATACAGGTTAACCCAATTAAAAGCACTTACTTTTTGTGGCATAGTTGAGGTGTATCCCTATTAGTGACGTACAATGCGTGTCTCTATGTGGTGACGTGAAGGAGGGAGACCCGCTGATTAGTTCACCTGGATATAGCCCCGTCAGGTAAGCTATCGGTAGAGATGCCTTTTGTCTTTTGTGTGCTCGAGTCCCTTGCCATCGACATCCAGCTGAGTGATTTGTTTGTTGTGTTGGAGATCCAAGCTTACACAGAGTGCCGAGAAGCTGGGCATCGTGTACGCCACTGTTTGTATGCCGCATTTTGCTTTGTACTGTTTGTGTCTCGCATATTGTTTTGTACTGTTGGTGAGCCGACGTGTCTCTGAATAGTTTATTTATGTAAATTAAAGATCGTATCAGTCTTTGGCTATCAATTCATATCGACATCACATTTTGAACCTATGAATTGCAAGAAATGCTAGAATCATATTTAGTCTAGCGAAATGCCGTGTCAAATACATTCAACTTGCTCAAAGCAAAATTAAGTTAATTCATTTTGTAGTCATGGCTGGGGTAGGCTATATATTTCCACAGAACAAAAAGGTGTTCTTTTGCGTTCGCTATTGTCCGAGTTTTTTGGGAGAAAAACATCGGTTGTTTGTACTCTTTAGAACAGTTTTAAAGACTGTAATCACTTGTGTTCTTCTCTTCCATCTCTTTCACAAATAATTGAGGCAGAGGTCCTGTTTGCCTCCTCTCTCTGGGCTTTTTTTTTTTTTTTTTTTTTACATAAAACTGCCGTTTTATGTAAGGTCAGCCATTCTAAATAGGTTCTACACATACGTGAAATACATTCCCTATTCAATGGAGAGAGACATTGCCTCCCAGCAAAGAAGTCCCTGACAAGGCACCTGCTCAGCACACCACCTCCGCACATTCGCGGTGAAATCGCCACAAGACATTCCATTTATTCTGTTCTCTGCAAAAAAACCCTGCATATTCGTGCAAAGACATTTTGTTTACGTGCGTCTCATGGATGTCTGAATCCAAATTATGGCTCCAAATCAATTACACCTCCAACTACTGCTCCTGACTTTCGGGTATGAGGCAAGAGTCATACTACTTATGATAGCTTCCGGGTCACAACACAAAAATCTATGCAAAATTGAGAAAGAGGTCCGTGTACTTTGCGGCCAATTGATTTTCGTTTTGAAATGAGAAAACCAAAATCGGGAAACGACCCATTTTCCGTTTTTTGTTTTGATAATAGAAACGGAAAACGAAAAAACGACCCATTATCTGATTTTCTTTTATGTGCTTAAACATGGAAATAGGGAATTAAAATACTGCGTGGAAATCTTCTTTCTCAATTTTGCATAGATTTTTGTGTTGTGACCCGGAAGCTATCGTAAGTAGTAGACTATGCCTCTTGCCTCATACCCGGCAGTCAGGAGCAGTAGTTGGCGGTGTATTTTATTTGGAGCAATAATTTGGAGTCAGACATCCATGAGACGCACTTAAACAAAATGTCTTTGCACGAATATGCAGGTTTTATTGCAGAAAACAGAATAAATGGACCGTCGAATATAAAGTAAACAGTCTAAAGCTATGCTCCAGATTGCGCAATCCCTCACAAACTGGGTTATGCGCATGCGTAGGAGAAAAAAAAAGCCTTTATATGTATCTATGAATGTAGGTCTTAACTGAAGCTCTCTCTCTCATTACTGTTAGGTTGCTGCTAACGTTTAGACCATAAATCCATTGGAACACATAGTAGTTAGCTAGCCTCGCTGCTAATAAATCAGATTGATGTAATCCCGCTTTCCTTGGTTACTGTTTCTATGTCAGACAAACAATCGGTTTGACAGGCGACAACCCATTGAAATGCATTGGAACGTGATCGCTAATATGCTAATAAAATTAATATCCTGAGCTAACTAATCATGTTAACCAACAAAGTCAGTCTCGCGGACACAGACCTGCGTCTAGACAGTATTGCCCACTTTCTGGAGTCAAGGGTCGAAACAAATATCTTCTAAAAGTAGGCAGCAAGGTCTCCGGTACGCTATGGAGGGGTACATCCACAGCAACACTTTTATCTCGCAATCCATCAAGGCAAAATGCTACAGGTCAATGAGGAAGAGGGAGAAGCTAAATCGAGGAGACGATAACATCAGCTAGATAACTAGCTATTGTGTCTTGCAAATGTAACTTTTCCATTTACTTCGTTTATGGTTATTACAAGTGTCCTTAGCTAGCTAGTTAGCTATCGCTGGCATAGCACCTGGATAACCATAACAACAGGAAACACAACTTTAGCTGCAAAGTTTAATTTCTCAAAAACAGCTCACCAATAAAACACAGTCTACATGGTTCAAAGTGATTACAACCACTTATGTGATGTTAAATGACTTCAGATAGCCATTAAACTATCCTAAGAGAAATAATGGGAAACCAACGGAGCAAGAGCTTACTCTGATAACTATCAATGAAATGTGAGCGAATACTGCTATTGCTAAAATTTTGTCTGCGCTGTTCGTCCAAAAGCCAAATCTATTTTTGAGGTTCCAAAAATGTCCAAAGCAATGCGAGTTATCTTCTGTCCCATCGTTTGAAGCAAACCGTTGAGCTCCGGCATTCATCTCCCATTATTAATCACTTCACGTTTCAATTGAAAGGCCTGTTTCCATGCTTTCACACGCCCCCCTCATTGAGGCAGAGGTACTGTTTGCCTCCTGTCTCTGGGCTTTTTTTTTTTTACTGCCGTTTTGTTTTATGTAAGTTCAGCCATTCTAAATAGGTTCTACACATACGTGAAATACATTTCCTATTCAATGGAGAGAGACATTGCCTCCCAGCAAAGAAGTCCCTGACAAGGCACCTGCTCAGCACACCACCTCCGCACATTCCTCTCAGAAAAAACCTGTGTCGTTCCAAACTGGGTATATAAGGCAGCGGTGATATCACCACAAGACATTCCATTTATTCTGTTCTCTGCAATAAAACCTGCAAATTCGTGCAAAGACATTTTGTTTACGTGCGTCTCATGGATGCCTGAATCCAAATTATGGCTCTAAATCAATTACACCGCCAACTACTGCTCCTGACTTTCGGGTATGAGGCAAGAGGCATACTACTTACAATAGCTTCCGGGTCACAACATAAAAATATACGCAAAATTGAGAAAGAAGATTTCCACGCAGTATTTTAATTCCCGATTTCCATGTTTAAGCACATCAAAGAAAATCAGATAATGGGTCGTTTTTTTCGTTTTCCGTTTTTTATTATCAAAACAAAAAACGGAAAATGGGTCGTTTCCCGTTTTTGGTTTTCTCATTTCAAAACGAAAATCCGTTGGCCGCAAAGTACACGGACCATAAATAAACACTAACCTTCTTCACACATTCTAGCGATGGCGCTTTGGTGGACAGCTTATTAACAACAACAATGATCCTTTAGAAAACCATTTTAACAATCACCAAAGATTGTAGGTGTCGATTTTTGACGTTCACTGACGTGCACTTCACGAGAGAATCAGTAGAATACCCTATCACGCCTCATAATTCCATGTATCATTGATTGGCTACAGTGTCTTTGAGTAGTTTTGTGAGTTATATAGTCTCATATTGCAATGCGTTTGTCAGGAGAAAAATATTAAAAGTAGTATATGATTATTTTACACTGACGGAGACGGAGCTGAGCTCTGGAGCGCTCCGGCCCAATTTAACCTCTGTGTGTGTGTGTGTGTGTGTGTTGGGGCCACGCATGTTGTTCAAGCTGCTTCTGTATCTGACAGGGTGTGTGTTGGGGTCACACATGTGTGTGTGTGTGTTTGTGTGTGTGTGTGTGTGTGTGTGTGTGTTGGGGCCACACATGTCGTTGAGAGTGAAACTCAAAGTCCTATGGTGTTCTATATTTTATTTCTCTTTTTATCTTGAAGACAGCCTTATAAACAACGGAGAGCTCGACAGAATGCCTTTCAAACACGGGAAGTTGACACACCCCTACACAGTAACCTAACTATCACACACACACACAGTATATCTTCTAAATCACTGGTTAATTATGTTTCTCTAAGTAAATGTTGTGACATGTACCAGGACATCCCTCAAGCCAGAAAATGTCAACAGGCTGGTGTTCCTGGTTCTAACCTTTGAGGGCTAATGGCCATTTTGAACTTTATTTTGAAGTTTTAGTTTCTGTTTTTTTGTTGTTATTATTTCAGCCATGCAGAGTAAATTGTAAATCGGGGTCTCTCTCGTGTTCAATTGTTAATCTTTCTAATCTTTTTCCTAATCTATTGATTTCTTTCTCAGTTAAAAAATACTTTTGAAATGCAACATTTTGGTGTTTTTGCTACTGGAAAAATGAAATAGTATTAAGTGTACAAACATAAGATGATAAATACAGTGATATACAGTAATACAATACCGTCCATAGAGATGAAAATACAGTGATATATATTTTAGCCCCTATTGCCCACCTGACACACACACACACACACACACACACACACACACACACACACACACACACACACACACACATATCTCCATCATGTGCTACACACACACACACACACACACATATATATATCTCCATCATGACAAATTTCCTCTCACTGCTCCTTTCTGCTACACACACACACACACACACACGCTAGAGTGATAATCTTACTGTCCAGTTGAAGAGTCTCCTCCTGTAAAGTTGATAAATCGATGATTGGACCGGTCACTCTTCATGGACACACAGGTGGGGGTTGGGGATTGTGACCTCCTGTTAGAGCTAGATCCCTCCAACCTAGAGAAGAAGAGGAGAACTTCTATCAGGAGAACATTCCTCTCACAGCTCAAGTCTGCCACACACACACACACACACACACACACACACACACACACACATCCTTTCATCATGAGAACATTCAACTCACTGCTCCTGTCTGCTACACACACACACACACACACACACACACACACACACACACACACACACACACACACACACACATCCTTCCATCAGGAGAACATTCCTCTCACCGCTCCTGTCTGCTAATGTCAGCTTTCAAATCAGGTGACAGAGCACAGTACAGCATAGCCAGGCACAACTTGAAAAAAGGCATCAAGCAGGCCAAAGCCATGTACAGGGAGAAGATTGAGAGCCACTTCACCAACAGAGACCCAACACAAGTTTGGCAAGGCATACAACAGATCACCAACTACAGGGGAAGCCGCAACCCACCCACAAACACCAATTCCTCCTTAGCAGAGGAGCTCAACCACTTCTATGCCCACTTCTAGACATCTGGGCTAGATAATGGAGCTGCTCCCCCACCTGCTGGCACAGACCACACAGCCATGGTAACAGCAGAGGAGGTAAGACACATCCTCAGGTCTGTGAACACAAGGAAGGCAGAGGGACCAGATGCCATTCCAGGAAGAGTGCTCAAAGAATGCGCATACCAGCTCGCAGATGTCTTTACGGACATTTTTAATGTCTTTAGCCAAAGCGGTCATACCAACCTGTTTTAAAACAGCAACTATTATTCCTGTGCCCAAGCAAAGCAACATCAGCACTTTAAATGATTATAGACCTGTGGCGCTCACTCCCATCATCGCCAAGTGCTTTGAGAGGCTGGTGGCGAAGCGCGTTAAGGCTGCCCTCCCTTGCTCCCTGGACCAGCATCAGTATGCTTACAGGGAAAACAGGTCCACTGAGGATGGTATCGTCACAGCCCTCCATACAACGCTGACACACCTGGACAAGAAGGAGACATATGTGAGACTCCTCTTCATAGACTACAGCTCGGCTTTTAATACCATCGTCCCCAACCGGCTGATCACCAAACTCCTTGATCTGGGCCTCAGCTACAGCCTGTGTATGTGGATTAAGGATTTCCTAACAGATCGCCCCCAGACAGTGAGACTGGGTCCTCACCAATCCTCGAGCCTGTCCCTCAGCACCGGAGCTCCACAAGGCTGTGTATTGAGTCCCCTGCTCTACTCCGTCTACACATATGACTGCACCAACACCCATACTTCAAATACAGTAATCAAATTTGCAGATGACACGACTGTGGTAGGACAAATCACCAACGAAAATGAAAGTGCCTACAGAGACGAAGTTGACAGACTGACAGGATGGTGTAAGCAAAACAACCTGACCCTGAATGTCAAAAAGACAAAAGAAATCATAGTTGACTTCAGACGGCAAAAGGCAAACCCTCAACCCCTCATCATCAATGGTGAGGAAGTGGAGAGGACCTCCTGCTTTAAGTTCCTGGGGGTTATGCTCTCAGAGGACCTGAAATGGGTGAGTAACACAACCGCCACAGTCAAGAAAGCACAGCAGCGGCTCTACTTCTTGAGAATACTGAAGAGAAACAACCTGTCTCCCGAGCTGCTTAAGTCTTTTTACCACTGTTGCATTGAAAGTGTCCTCACATACTGCATCACTGCATGGTATGTCAACTGCACAGACAAGGACAGGAAATCCCTCAGTCAGGTCATAAGGTCTGCGGAGAGAATAATTGGACTTTCACTGCCTCCCCTGGACGACATCTTTAGGACACGCTGCCTCCGCCGAGCATGTGGCATTTTGAAGGATGAGACTCACCCACGCAAACCATCTCTTCACCCTGCTACCCTCTGGCAGGCGCTACCGGGCCACTACAGCCCGCACCTCCAGACTGCGGAACAGTTTCATCCCCAGGGCCATCACAGAACTAAACAATCACACAACCCTCATACCCTCCACCCAGCACAACTGCACTTTTTTTAGTGGTTGCACAAACAAATTTCGTTGTGTATCTAATGCACAATGACAAATAAAGTCTATTCTATTCTAATAACATACACACACACACACACACACACACACACACACACACACACACACACACTCTGTGAACTGAGAGAAATATTTTTTACAAGGATGTTTTACATTTTTGAGAATAGTAGAACCAGCTGCTACCGCGGAATTCTGTGCAGTGTGAGCTGTCACTTAAGGAGGGAACTCCCATCTCTATGACCGAATGTCTGTTGGATTGGAGGAGATGTCATGCTGCCGTATATCCAAATCTGTCCAAGCTGGAGAAATGCTACCTTGATGTGTCTGCTACTAGTCTCCCCAGCGAGAGGGTGTTTTCTGCGGATGGCAACAACGGGGCTAAAGGGGGCTTAAGCCTCAGGGCCCGCAGGCTGGCAGGACCCTGGTTGACACAGGAAGTCTGCCCACATCAGTGCGGTGTACATTTGTAGCCCATTCCTTGTTCATGTGTGGGTGTGACAAGTAGCCTTCTGGTATTGGCTGATTCCATGTCTCTGTACTCGTAGGCTACTAGGTGTCGGGAAAAAAAACCAATAGCCTAGCATGATACGAGTACAATGCCATTATAATAGCCTAGCATGATACGAGTACAATGCCATTATAATAGCCTAGCATGTGTAACGAAGTTAAAAATTTATTATTTTGTTTGCATTTTATTTAATGAAATGTAACCACATTCTGATTTGATTATGTCTTTCTTTTCTGTTTTGTATATATTAAATGTTGATGATTGAACAAATTGAGTACTAATCTGTACTGCCCCTTTAAGAGAATTAGTTTAGTACGTTGGACACCCTGTTTAGTCTTCAGTCTGCGGTTGCTGAGCTGAAGACAGGTATGCTTCTTCCCATGTCTAGCAAATTAAACACATATTTATAAGTAGTAAACACACAAATATTAGATATAATGTTGTCATAAGGGGGTTAATACTAGAAAATAGATAACATCCAATTTGTGATTCTGATATTGTGATATTGAATACATATATTTAGTTTTGTATGAAGCCATGAGGTCTTTAGCATATGTTTTCCTTTGCTAGTAGGCTAGTATCCAGCGAATAAGAAGACTGCATGTTAACTGTCTCGTGTGTATTGATCTGTACAGGTATGTTGAATTCAGTGTATGTTAATTGTCATGTCATGCCTGTATTGTTGCTTGAATGTGTAAAGTTGTAATGTTAGATTTTATGTGCTTTTACATAAGGTTCATTGTGGTAAAATGATTCAGTCTGTGGTTGCTGAGCTGAAGACAGTAGGCTAGTATCCAGCGAATAAGAAGACTGCATGTTAACTGTCTCGTGTGTATTGATCTGTACAGGAATAAATACGCAAACCATCAGTTCGTGGCCGTTTCTTGTTCAGCAAAGCAGACAAATAGAACACAACGCAGAAGGACCCGTTACACATGATACAAGTACAATGCCATTATAATAGCCTAGCATGATACGAGTACAATGCCATTATAATAGCCTAGCATGATACGGGTACAATGCCATTATAATAGCCTAGCATGATACGAGTACAATGCCATTGTAATTTCTACAATGTCCGGTAGCAACCAGGCTGGATGTCATAATAAAGAATTCTCTCAGACTAGAAAGCAACTGTCAGTGAGCACTCGAGCTGGAGCCGAGCGCTTAACTTGCACTTCAGCAGTTACATTCCTGCACTTCTTTTTCCTTTTTTCTAGGTCGTTGTTTTCTAATTCTCATGTAAAGTAGTATTTATTGTTACACCATGCTTTTTATTGCTCTTAGCTTGACTGTTCTCTCCCTTGTACGTCGCTTTGGACAAAAGCGTCTGCTAAATGACTAAATGTAAATGTAAATGCAACTGGCAAAAAAATGTGCTATCCTACCAACTGTTTCATTATCCAACGTGCTCTTTCCGACAAATTAAAGTACAGAGCTGTCAAAACATTGTTGGCAAAGCTTTCCGTCAATCTCAACTTAAACATCTAAGTATGTAGACTTAAAATAACATTGTAATTTAAATTATTTTGATTTGGGAAAGGAAGTGTCCCGTGTTGAGGTGTATTTTGTGCAGGTAAGAAGACAACATTCCTCGTTTCCACTCTGTCCTCGACAGTATGCACAGGTTTGTGTATCTCTAGTTACCCATGTTCTTTTATGCCTGACAAACTCTATAGCATGAAGTATGTCATGAAGAAGACACAACAAGACATCTTGCTGTCCAACATGCACACACACACACACCCACACACACACACACACACCCTTTCACCATCAGAACATTCCTCTCACTGCTCCTGTCTGCTTCACACACAGACACACACACACCATACATCCTAGATTGATAATCTAAAAAATGAGCTACCCTACCAACTATTTCACAACATTCCTCGTTTCCACTCTGTCCTCGACAGTATGCACAGGTTTGAACACCGGACGTTTTTTGCCTGAATGGGAGGAATTATTTGCGGAGCGAAATGGAAAACCCCTCTGCTTAATATGCCAGACGTCACTGTCGCATTTTAAAGCCTCAAACTTGGAGCGCCGTCTCTCCACACACCATGCTAACATAGCCCAGGAGTTCCTAAAGGCACAGAGCTGTGCAAGCACAAGGTAAATACTTTGAAACGTCAGTCAGAGAAACAGACTCAGCTTTTTCGGAAATTCACGTACTCAAGTACTCTGAAACGGTGTCAGGGAATTTTTCATCCTTTACCAGGACTGTATTAACCTCAGAATTAAGACACACAACCAAGAATATAAATGTATAACAGACTTTTACTCTGGCAAAGAGGAGTGCAGTGGTTTCAGACCGCTGTTCCCACATACACTAATTTCTCTGGTAAAATGTCTAACCCTTTATGGAAAGAAAATGTTCACAGTTCATACAGGAAAACACTCCCATCTTGTACCATCTCGTCCTTGGTTCCCAGAGATAAGAATGTTTACCTAAGACACCCAAACCCAGACTTTAACACAACAGTCCAGAATGAGTTCACATAAACACATGGTCTCCTAATTCAGTCCTACCCTAAACATCAAATGACAGGTCTGAGTTTAACATCTCTCGTTCTCACAGATTCAGAATTCCTCTCACAGAACAAAGGAACCTCTGAGACTTCCATTTACAAACTAATATCAAACTACAACACATATCATGATAATAATTATATAGCATATTTCTTTCACAAACGGTCACGTTGGCATCGTATCAGGTGGCATGGAATATTGCTCAAGCAAAAAAGTAATATAGTGAGGGAGAGTTTGTGAAGTCTTGTGTACGTGATGTCGTTGCTATCCTCAACCCTGAAAATGACTGATCATAGCGGTCTGTGTCAGACCTGCAGCTGTCAGGCACGAAAATTGAACAGAGGATATCTGTTCAATACAACATATACAACATAATTGAGACAAAGTTATGTACAGAACTTGAGAAGTGATCCCTGGAGTAGCCCCCCCAAAAGTTTCCTTAGCCCCACCGAAAAATATATATGAAGTTTAAAATAGTAAAAGAAACGAAATGGTTAAATCATCTCAAGTTAATTATAGATGTCGTGGCTCTCTTTTATCATGCCGGTTCATTGATCCTATAACTAGCTAGTGAACTCTAGCCTACAATGTTAACCTACTCACTTGAGCTGCAAATCCCTACCATGCTACAGTATAATTAGCACCTATCTCAGCAGATGTCTTCAATATGTTTATTTTTTGTGCCATATTTTAAATAAAAATTTGTTAATTTCTCTTCGTAAAACCCACTAGAGGACACTATTTAAAAGGTTATTTTCAAAAAATTCTTATGGGGGAGCATGCCCCCAGACCCCCCTAGTTTTGCTGGGTCACAGGAAAATCAATAGGTTTTATGTAGGGGCTTTCCCCCCCAAATCTAGATTTGTGTGGCTCTTCGAAATGGTGTTGGTTTTTTTTGTGGCTCTTTGAGCTGGACTGGTTAGCCACCCCTGCTCTATAGCATGAGGTCTGTCATGAAGAAGACACAACAAGACATCTTGCTGTCCAACATGCACCCACACACACACACACACACACACACACACTCCTCACCTCTTAGCTCCATGGCTGGTGTGTTGTTCCTCAGAGAGACTCATGTTAGAGGCAACACCCCCCTCCTCAGGAAAAGATCTTACTCTAGAGAACAAGGAGAGAAGAACCTCCATCATCAGAACATGAATCCCCACACACACACACACACACACACACTCCTCACCTTCTAGCTCCATGGCTGGTGTGTTGTTCCTCAGAGAGACTCATGTTAGAGGCAGCACCCCCTCCTCAGGAGTAGATCTTACTCTAGGGAACAAGGAGAGAAGAACCTCCATCTTCAGAACATTAATCACCACACACACACAAAAACACATAATCTTTCTGTCCAGTTGAAGACCTCCATTTATAGAACATTAATCACCACTGACACACACACACACACACACACACACACACACACACACACACACACACACAAACACATAATCTTACTGTCCAGTTGAAGAACCTCCATCATCAGGACATTTATCATCTCTTTCTCACACACAGTTCCATCATCAGAATATTAAATCACCACGAACACATACATACACTCTTACTCTAGAGAACAAGGAGAGAAGAACCTCCATCATCAGAACATTCATTATCACACACACACACACACACACCTTTATCATCAGAACTAGGGGTGGGCGATATGGCCAAAATCTTCTATCACGGTATTTGTAATTTTATATCACGGTTACGGTATATATCACGGTTTATTATACGTAGGGTGACCAGATTTGAGTTTGTGAAAAAGAGTACACTTCAGCGGTGGCGAAATGTGTCCACAGACATAGGCTATACTGTATGATCATTTATTTATTGACCCTTAAGAACACTAAGGTGCAGAAACATTACTGCCTCAATAGGCCATTGGCCTAAGCAATAGTGGCCAGTATAGGCCTACTTTGTACTGAACTTTTCCATTGAATCTTTAAATAGTAAGATTAAAACAAAGTGCATGTAAAACAAAATCTTTTTGTGGAATTTAGTCCAGTGCTTCTGTGGCTTTCAGTGGTTCTTTAATGTACTTTCAGAACATAACTCAAGTCTGTCACTGTAGGCGAGACTGACTCACCCTGAAAACTGAAGGCTGGGTAGGCCTACCCCCATTTTAATTGTAGCACCACCAATTAGACACGAAGCTAGACTAATTTATTTCGTATATTTAACAATTGCATTGCTGTCATACCCATTCAAACTGGTCCTCATTATGCATGCTGACACTTTATAAGCTCTTTAGTCAACGTACCTTCGTCACTTCGTTTTTCTGTCGCTGAAAGGCAGCCTTCCAAATGAAAACAAAATGGAGCGTCTGAATGTGACGGGTGGGTGTGGGATAAATCAGGGAGTCACCTGGTTCACCTGGTCAAACCGGTTCACCTTGTCAAGCCTAGCGAGTCACCTGACACGTTCACTTCAGGTGACCAGAATGAAACGAAGGTAAATGGCACGCCACGAAGGTTTGCATCGGAGCGCGACAAACGCAGTGGTGACAGCACTGTTTGCGTTGGGATTTTGCCGGCGGTGATTAACCTGAAGCGGGTAACGACAAGCGTTCTTTTAAACAGGTTATGCATCAATCAACACGTAGCCTATGCTTACCGGTGTTTGTGTTTTATCTAGGATTTTATGACGGTAAATGTGATGTGTATTAAACTGTAAAAATTAATTAAACTGTGTAAATTGTGGGATTAAATGGGAAATGTATGTGGGCCTACTGCTCTGTATTGATTATGCACTCATTGGCTTTGTAGTGCACCGTGCTAAAAATACTTTATTCCGGTCTACATTCTATGACATCAGCATAGACGTACAGGTACTAATCGATGAATTCTTAAACGGATAGCATGTAAATCCAGTACGTTTGATGGGCATGTGGCTAATGTCGCCACTGTTTTCCCCTACCTTAGAGTTAGATTTAATATGAAATTAGTGGGGTGGAACATTTAAACCACATTTGCTGTTCCAGTGCAACTAATATTAAGGCTTGCATTGGCGGTTATGTTCTGCTACAATGGGTGCCTTATGAGTGTGTCTGTGTGTGTGTGTGTGTCTGTGTGTGTGAGTCCACCTCCAAGTTGTGTTTGGTTATTTATTTATTTAGTTTGGTGGGGCCTACTCCTTTCTTTTCATTCATTTGCAGTGAGAGTGCCCTATTTGGGGTGATTCATTATGATTATTTGCTAGCTCTGTCATTGTTGATATATTTGTGTCCTTTAGGGCCTAAAGTTCATGCATAGTAGCCTAACCGCAGCTTTGGTGCTGCTTTGTATTAGTGGCTCGTGTGATCACTTAATGGGAATTGTGCAATATTGTATCACTATTTATACATGAAATATGTATTGCCACACTAACGTAAGTATTTATTGATATACATCTATTTAAATATGTACCTTCAAACAATACATCAGAAAATAAAGTGCATTATTTTCGTACGCCGTCTCCTTCCTCAATTACTTTAAATGAAATTCAAGAACTATTGATGCGCACCGCTCTTCGATTATATTGTATTTATCAGACAGCCATTCAAATGCCAGGCTGGGCGGGATTCGGATTTCCCAACCAGGAGCCCAAATTAAACAGTGTGCTACGGGTCCTGCGTTGTGTTCTGTGTGTATCTGTTTGCGAAGTAAGGAATGGCCACGCATTGATGTTCTGGTCTGGATGCTTTATTCCAGCGAAGTGGAGCTGTACACATTTAACATAAAACAAGAAAGCCTGTGACCAGTGTTGTCCATGAACGATTTCAAAAGAAGGCGTTCATTTGAACACGTTCATTTTTATGAGAACGATGAACTGAACGCAACTTATTGACAAATAATGAATTTGAACGGTGTACACGTTCATATTATCTGAGGTCTAGCTAAAACGTTACGGAATGTTTTCCTTCTCCTGAGGAGAGGCGGTGTCTAAATCGAATGCTTGCACCATGTCTTTGCTCAGTGCCCGTAAAATGTCCGCGAGCCTAACCTTTACCAACTAAGTCGACCGCGCACACATGTAGACCAAACAAGCAACGTATTTCAAGACAACAGCTCGCGGTCTCATATAAAAATGGCAAGTGAAAGCAGAGACGCAGACTCAGCGACTACATCCGATGCACCTTATTATTATTTGCGGGATTCTTACACACTGTCTGATAAAGATTCCGACAGTAAAAATCCCACTTTTCTGTGCAAATTGTGTCCTCCTGGGCTGAAAAAGCAAGTCCGTTTTAAATTAGATGCGGATGAGGCTGACGTCCGTGTGGCATGTGGAGCTGAAGCATCCAGCTAGCCTAAAAAGTTATCTCCAAGTAATTGAAAGTAAAAAAAAGACCAAGACCCCCTGCCAACAGCCCCAAATGAGTTCAGTGAGGTTATCAGTAACCTTAAAGCTGAACTTGCTGATTTTGACCATGTTTGCACAACAGCAGATTGTTGGTCAGCTGTCAACAAAGGATCTATGGGCATTACCATTCATTGGCTGGACAAAAATGATACATCACAGAGAAGGTCAGCAGTCCTTGCATGCCGCCGTGTCAGAGGAGCACACACATATGATGTGCTGGCAAAAGTGTTGGCAGATGTGTATGAGGAGTTTAAAATTCAAAATCAAAATGTGTGCACTGTGACGGACAACGCTTCAAATTTTGTTAAAGAATTCAACTGTTTTGGAGAGAGTGCCATTACTGATGCTGCTGATGAAGCAACTGAAGATGATGCATCAGAAGAATCTGGTCCTGCTATTGAGAGCTCAGATGAGGATGATGGGATTGAGCCTGCACCTCTCTCAGATTTAGAGGATCCTTGCCTTCCACCTCACAGAAGGTGCATGGCTCACACCATAAATCTGATAGACAATACAGAATGCGAGTGAGGCCCGTCTTTTCAAATGCATCTGCTTTATGGAACGTAGTCTGAGGCTTTGAAAAGCAATTGCTAACAAAAAGTAGCAGTCTAGTCTGTGGACTAAGCAAGCTTGTGTGATTCTTTGATAAGAACATTGTTTACATGTTTGTTTACTCAGAGTTTTGAGTGTTAGTCCCATAACAGAGGGGCACCTTAGTTCTACAGGTGTGCAGTTTACAGTATAAAGAGTTAGAATGGAGTTTTTGATGCTCAAATGCATGTCATCAGTACTTGTTAAGCTGTCCAAGTAATACTTCAGGACTTTGTCTGAAAAGTTAACAACCTACCTCTCTTGAGCTGTTTGATAAAAAATGGCCATCTTGGTTTTCATGTTTCGTTTCATTTGATTTTCATTTCATGTTTTTTTTTTTTACAATATTACATTGCCTACATTATTTAACTGAAGCCATTTTCTAAAGGTTTGTGCAACAGACAAAGAACCCCCCCCCCCCCCCCCCCCAAAAAAAAAGTTGTACATTTAAATGATAGAATTTAAGGTCTAGCCTAATAATTGGTTTCATAGCAAGGCATAGCACTATGATTTATTGTCCTTTTTATTTGCAGGGTATAAATAAATAAACAGGCAAAATTAGCAATAATTAAAAAAAACTATTTTAAACAATATTTTAGGAATTGATACATATGAAGTACAGTTTAAGGCAATGGGTTCTTTAAAAATCAAGTCAAGTCTTTCATTCTCACTTTCCACCTTAAAACTATGAAATGAACTGAACTATGAACTAGTTCGGAATTGAAATGAACTGAACTTGAACTATTCATGAGAGGTGTGAACTTGCACAACACTGGCCAGAACTCTGGTCTGGGCTGACGAGGTGAACGATTAACTCATCTAGTTTAAAATGTCTGAGAGGACATACTGTACATACCTGCCAACATTTGAGTACCAAACCTGGGAGATTTCGGCGGCGGCGGTGGGTGGGCAGTTTGGAGGGGGGCATGAAGGGCAGAGGTGGGCAAATGTAGGTTTTGAGGGATTCATAGTATGTATTCACAATGAAGGTATTAACAACCACTTATTTATTATTATTATAACAACTAACTATTGCAATAACTTATTATTTATTCATGACTTTTTTATTACAACAAAATCATTCATATGAACATCACAGAAACAGTTGATGTGAGCCTTGCAAAGGTCTCAGGATATGCATTATAATTTAAAACTACTGTTTTGTAGTATTGTATATGTAGGTGGCTGACTTGGCTGCCCTACGTGTTTTCTTAGATGGGGTGTACTTTGAGGCTTAGTATAGTTTATTTTGCAAGACAAGAGAGAGCACAAAGTGCTGCTGTACAAACTTGTTCAATTCTCTGTAACAATTTGTTTTAACCATACTGAAAGTCCTCTCTGAGGAGGCATTGCTATGTGGAATGCAACGTAATGCCTTCATCAGCCTAGCCAGCTGACTGAAGCGCTCATCTTTCCCTACAAGGCCCCAGAATCTGGCTGAATACTCATCACAAAAGGAAAACAAGATGTTGTTTTTGGCGACTAACATTGACATTTTCAGCTCGGCCTGCAGCACTTGCTGTTGTTCGGTCTGTCCCTTAGTGATCTCATTTGATATTGCCCGAGTGCCCTCTTGTGCCTCGGCAGCACAGAAATGTTTTTGAGACTTGACATGTTGACGGACATTATTCTTACCGCCGTGCCCTAAATTGACATCAATACGACAAGCTTTGCAGGAAGCATGACTATTATCAAGATGACTGTTTGATATGCATGGAAACTCGTCTGTCCAACCAGACTAAATTTAAAACATATCTCACTTTCTTCGGTGGGAGGCGTCGCCTTCTGCCATTTCCCCTTTCCCTTGCAGTTTCAACTTTGCGCGTCAATAGCCTGCGCAGAAAGATCAACTGCGCAATAGGATGTAGGTTGCCAGATTGACAAATGGGTTGAAAATGGTATAGTGTATTTATTGTGTAAAATAGGATTGAGTTTCATACATGATCTAGCAACTTTAGAACATTGGACAAACATTTGTATTTGATTATTAATTAAATACATTTGCACCTTGTAAAATACGGTGGATTAACGGGAGAAAATGACAAAACGGGAGGGGGGCGGGAGATGGGTCAGAATACGGGAGAAACCCGGAAAAACGGGAGAGTTGGCAGGTATGGTCAAATGTTCTCGATGTAGGCTAGGCTAAATGTTTTCTGAAGGCTGTGTAGGCCTACCCCCATTTTAATTGAAGCACCGCCATTTAGACTCGAAGCTAGACTAATTTATCTTGTATATTTAACAATTGCATTGCTGTCATATCCATTCAAACTGCTCCTTATGATGCATGCTGACGCTTTGAGAGATCTTTCGTGGACAAATTACTTATTCAATAGTTTCATAATTATTGAATAGCTGTTTCTTTATGTTATGGCAGCAGATCCAATATATGTGACATCCTCTGAAGCACTCGGGAAAGTAATGGACGTGTGCAAAACTTAAACGTTTACATTTCTTTATCTTCATAAATGTTCAGGTATCCCTGTCCATACATAAATAAAAGATTCTTATTTCTGTCTTATTTCACAATTAAGTTAGCATGGTCAAAAAACTGTGAACCTCCGTGCTTCTCTGTTCCTTCTAATGAAGCGTGCTTTCTTCACATGGTCAAACAATGTGTCGAAATAAGAGTCGCTACTTTACAGAGATATTCATTTAAACGGACATCATTATTTTTCTATATAATAACAAGGTAATACAAAATAATATTA
Organism: Clupea harengus; assembly: GCF_900700415.2. Classification (NCBI taxonomy): domain Eukaryota; kingdom Metazoa; phylum Chordata; class Actinopteri; order Clupeiformes; family Clupeidae; genus Clupea; species Clupea harengus. Next base: position 27,505,620 of record NC_045167.1, read on the forward strand.
ATCCAGAAATAATGCACATGTTAAATCTTATTTATGGCTCTAACACTTTGCTTGACAACCTTATAACGCCAATCTGCTACTGACCCTGATTAAACACTAGCAAAGGATGAACTGATGATCATTGTAGCAAGCCTGAAGATGATGTGTGTGTGTGTGTGTGTGTGTGTGTGTGTGTGTGGCTAGTGGATTTAAGTAGCAGACTCAAAACATATTTTCCACATTTCCAGACGGTTGTTTGAACACACACACACACACACACACACAGACAGCTTATGGTGTTTGTCTGAACACACACACACAGTCCATGGTGTTTGTCTGAACACACACACATACAGCCTATGGCGTGTCTGGTTCTGGTCCTCCTCAGGAGTGTTGGCACACTGCAGTGATGAGCTCCCCCCAGAGGTGTGGAGTCATTTCCTGCTCTTGGGCTGTTTGGCTGTTTTCCCCTTCTTCCTGTGGGCCTCAGGCCAGCCGAAGCCCCGGAACTCCAGGCAGTCCATGGCATTGTGGGAGATGTAGTACACGTTCTCCATGGCCGCTGGGCTGAGGATGTCCACATCAGATTTGGGGCTCGCCGCTTGCTTCTCCGAGAGCCTCCTGTGGGCGGGGCGGGCGCTGTGGGGGCGGGCCTTCCTGCCCTTGCCCGGCTGGGGGATCAGAGCACCAATCAACACCTTACTAACCATAACTGCTCCACATACCAACCAATCAACACCTTACTAACCATAACTACTCCACATACCAACCAATCAACCCCTT